>NC_069504.1:577245743-577258243 GCF_027579735.1 Bombina bombina
GTAAATTAGAAAGTTGCTTAAAATTACATGCTCTATCTCAGTGATTTTCAACCTTTTTTTTGCCACGGCACACCACCATCCCAAAATTTTACAAAATCACACATTGTAGCCTAATACAGCATATATACAGTATATATATATATATATATATATATATATATATAAACAATTTAGTAAATTCAATTCAATTAAGCTTAATTAGCATGACAGTCACTACAACTGTATTGCCAAAGCTAGAGGAACAATAATAATCAAAAGTTCCACGTATTGAGGCTGTTAGGGGGTACCAGTGATGAAAATAAATTCTTAGCTGATATGCAGTAGTTCCATGCAAGTAAAAGTTCTGCTTGTTAGAGCAGTAAGCAGTGCACAAGTATTTAGCCCAAAAGCAGAAACTACTGGGGCCCAAGCAATCCTAATGTTAAAGTCCCTAAGCCTTGGGGGCTCCAGTATAAGAGTTTCACAATCAGTGTAGGATAAGCATAAATATGGGGCCCACAAAAGAGCATCAGGGCTTGGCAATCAGGCAATGATGAGAGTAAACAAAAAAATTACAAAAGTTAAGCCCGGAAGACAAATGGCATAAAATGCATATGATGGTAAACAGAAAGGTCTCACCCAGTTAAAGCAGATGTTTTCTTCTCTATGCTGGAACGATATAATTAATATCCAGGGCAATTCTCCTTGAGCTTGAGAATCCAGTAAGGGGAGGTGAGTGGATCTGTAAAACTGTGACTGTCGGAGTGTGTAGGCCACAATTGATCAAAAGACCTCCGCAGACACAGAAAGAAAATGGCGGCCGTTCCCGCCACTTCGGCCCACTCTCCTCTTTTCTTCAAGGCGACTATCAATCCGGACTCCGGTAAGTAACACATACCTCCTGCCCAGTTACCCAGTTCGGAAGCTTGGGAAAAAGTGAATGTAGGCTCCTAGGCCTCAGAGTAGGCCGCGGTGATATGTGAGCCGTCGATCCCTGGCACTAACAGGCCTCCGCAACAGGGAGGGGAGAAGAAAAAAGGACTGCAGCTGTTTGCTTGACCTCCGGAGCAGAGCTCCGACCCTCCGGAGTGTTGTATATCTTTTTATTAGATCTCTCAGTAGTCCTTGTGGCTATCGTAGCAGATAGCAGATGCCTTCAAATACATGTGCCACCACCCAAATGCGCACTGGCTTGGCGGGTCTTCTCTTGCTCAGATCTCCTTGATAGGAACTTTTGTAATGCAGCTGAGGTGAGTGAAATATCCGGAGCGGAGCCCTGACCCTCAGGAGAACTGGGTGGGAGTTGAGAGAGTCCCTGTGTGTTTGGATGAGGGCGTAGGGTAGCAGCAACTACCGGCTTCTGTCCGCTTCAGGAGTGCACTTAAGCAAGAAGGGACCAATTCACAGTGGCACACCTAACGATCTCTCATGGCACACTAGTGTACCGCTTCACAGTGGTTGAAAATCAGGGTTATTTTATATATTAAAATTTGTGGGTATTACTATTAACTAGCACACTCCGGTAATCCATTAGAAATGTCAGTTAGTGAGTACATGAACTGGCAGCCCTTTATTTTGGCTGCTGAAAGATGCTTATAATGGTGGAGAAATACAATAATTAAAATAGAAAAATGCCGGATAAGCAGTTCGTTTTACTAAAAATGTGCTCACTTTTAATAAAAATAATTTTAATAGATGACCTTTTAATGGCCAGCAAAACATTCTTTTAACAGTGGGATTCAATCACCCTGTGAATGTTGTTCCACACAGAGAAACTGCTAATAATAAAGACATTTTGCATATTATGCTATTTATATTGTTCTATATTCAATTTGTTGTGAAAACCTTTCACAATGTTTGGCAAGCTTTACTTTCTATTCATTGGAATGCAGTTTGATAGGCATTTTTGCAGAATGTTTAATAGAAACTATTGTTGCTGTTCATGTTGCTTATAGCATATTCCCTTGTCATGACCTTGTATTTTATTTTGCTGAGCCCGCAATGTGATAAAATAAACCAATATAAATAATGTCAGCATTGCTGCTGAGATGTGACCCCATGAACCAAAGCAAAACAGAATAATGGTAGCATCATTCTTTTTGTGAACTGTATTTTTCTATTAGGCAATATCAAGAAGAGTGTGTATATATATAGTCAAACATATGTGGATACTCCTACTAATTATTTAGCACAAATCTCAATGGACACACATTAGCAGTACAGTGGGTTGTATTGATGACAACATTGACTTTAAAGGGATAGTCTCGTAAAAATTAAACTTTCATGATTCAAATAGGGCATGCAATTTTAACAACTTTCCAATTGACTTTTAGCATCAAATTTGCTTTGTTCTCTTGGAATTCTTTGTTAAAATCTAAACCTAGGTAGGCTCATATGCAGATTTCTAAGCCTTTGAAGGCCGCCTCTTATCTCTGTGCATTTTGACAGTTTTTTTACAGCTAGACAGCACTAGTTCATGTGCGCCAAATAGCTAACATTGTGCTCACTCCTGTGGAGTTATTTATGAGTCAACACTGATTGACTAAACTGAAAGTAAGTCCGTCGAAATAACTGAAATAACAGGGTAGTCTGCAGAGGCTTATATACCCGGTAATCACAGAGATAAAAAGTATATTAATATAACTGTGTTGGCTATGGAAAACTGTGGAATGGGTAATAAAGGGATTATCTATCTTTTTAAACAATAAACATTTTGGAGTAGACTGTCCCTTTAAATGTGGCACTGCCATAGGATGACACAAGTAATTTATGCTCTACTAGATCTGCCCCAGTAACTGTAAGTGCTATTATTGTGAAGTGAAAGCTTCTAGGAGCAGCCCAACCACAAAGCAGTGGAAAGGTGTTCTCTTGAGTGGTGAATCATGCTTAACTATCTCTTGATGGAAGATTCTGGGTATGGTGGATAACAGGAGAAAGCTACCTACTGAAATGCATAGTACCTACTGTAAAGTTTGGTAGAGGAGGGATAATGGTTAGATGAGTTTGGTGTGGAGGAACTGGAATGGCATGCACAAAGCCTTGACCTCAACCCCATTGAATACCTTTGGGATGAATGAGAACACTAATTGTGTCTAACATCAGTGCCTGACCTTGTGCTCTTATGGCTGAAAGGGAACACTAAAATTATGTAGAAAGTATTCCAAGAACTGTTGAGGCTGTTATAGCCAAAAATAGGGGGGGGGGGCACTTCATATCAATGCCCATGGTTTTGGAATGGGATTTCAAACAAGCTCATATAGGTGTGATGATCAGGTGTCCATATACCTCCTGAATAGAATTTAAAAGGTACATAATGATCTCTGGCTATATAATTCTAAACTGTTTAACTTTTGAAAATGGTGGTGCTTGATATGATATTTCTAACAACTTTGTTTTTATACCAAATTTCTGATCCAGTGTTAAAGGGACAGTATACACAAATTTTCATATAACTGCATGTAATAGACACTAATAAAAAGAAGAATATGCACAGATACTGATCTAAAAATCCAGTATAAAACCTTTTAAAAACTTACAGATAGATTATGAGTTTTGAGCGCTTAGGGATTTTAACGACCGCCACAAAAGCGGCATTATTTCACCTCCCTATAACGCTGCTAATACAGGTTTAAAAAAAAGCAGGCTTGTGCGGGTGATATGGTGGCGTTGAGCTCCATACCGCATCGAAATCAAGCGCTGCTTTGACGTGCTCGTGCACAATTTCCCCATAGACATCAATGGGGAGAGCCGGCAAAAAAAAAAGCCTAATACCTGCGATCACAGAATGAAAAGCTCCGTAACCCAGCCCCATTGATGTCTATGGGGAAAGAAACAGTTACGTTTAAACCTAACACCCTAACATAAACCCTGAGTATAAACACCCCTAATCTGCTGCCCCCGACATAGCCGCCACCTACATAGTTATTAACTCCTAATCTGCCGCCCCCGATATCGCCGCCACCTACATACAGTTATTAACCCCTAATCTGCCACCCCGATATCACCACTAAATAAATCCATTAAACCCTAAACCTAACACTAACCCTAACGTAACCCTAACTCTAACGTAACCCTAACCCTAACACCCCCTAACTTTAACATAATTTAAATAGAGCTAAACTAAAGTTACAATTATTAACTAAATAATACCTATTTAAAACTAAATACACATTTACCTGTAAAATAAAACCTAAGCTAGCTACAATATAACTAATAGTTATATTGTAGCTAGCTTTGGTTTTATTTTTATTTCACCGGTAAGTTTGTATTTATTTTAACTAGGTAGGCGAGTTAGTAAATAGTTATTAACTATTTAATAACTACCTAGTTAAAATAAATACAAATTTACCTGTGAAATAAAACCTAACCTGCCTTACACTAAAACCTAATATTACAAAAAAAATAAAGACTAAAATTACTAGAAATAACTAAATTATATAAAAAAATGATCCACTTACAGTTCTTGAAGTCCCGCTTGAAGGATCCATCCAGCCAGCGAAGTCCTAATCTATTAGAGCTGCTAAAATCCTATTGGCTGTTCCAATCAGCCAATAGTATGAGAGCTTAATACTATTGGCTGATTGGAACAGCCAATAGGATTTTTGCAGCTCTAATCCTATTGGCTGATTGGAACAGCCAATAGGATTTTAGCAGCTCTAATCCTATTGGCTGATTGGAACAGCCAATAGTATTTTAGCAGCTCTAATCCTATTGGCTGAAAGATTTCAATCAGCCAATAGGATTAGAGCTGCTAAAATACTATTGGCTGTTCCAATCAGCCAATAGGATCAGAGCTGCTAAAATCCTATTGACTGTTCCAATCAGCCAATTGGATTGAGCTCTCATCCTATTGGCTGATTGGAACAGCCAATAGGATTTTAGCAGCTCTAATAGATTAGGACTTCGCTGGCTGGATGGATCCTTCAAGCAGGACTTCAAGAACTGTAAGTGGATCGTTTTTTTATGTAATTTAGTTATTTTTGGTAATTTTAGTGTTTTTTTTTGTAATGTTAGGTTTTAGTGTAAGGCAGGTTAGGTTTTATTTCACAGGTAAATGTGTATTTATTTTAACTAGGTAGTTATTAAATAGTTCATAACTATTCACTAACTCGCCTACCTAGTTAAAATAAATACAAACTTACCAGTGAAATAAAATTAAAACCTAAGCTAGCAACAATATAACTATTAGTTATATTGTAGCTAGCTTAGGTTTAATTTTACAGGTAACTTTGTATTTAGTTTTAAATAGGTATTATTTAGTTAATAATTGTAACTTTAGTTCAGCTCTATTTAAATTATGTTAAAGTTAGGGGGTGTTAAGGTTAGGGTTACGTTAGGGTTAATGTTAGGTTTAGGGTTTAATGGATTTATTTAGTGGTAGTGATGTGAGAGGCCAGAGGTTTAGGGGTTAATAACTATATGTAGGTGGCAGCGATATCGGGGGTGGCAGATTGGCGGCAATATCGATGCAAGGGACGACATCTTGGATGATGTCACTTGCATTGAAGTTCCAGTTTACGGCAGTGACCGTATAAAGAGGATGCTCCGTGTCAGATGTCTTCAGGATGGACGCGCTCTGCGCCGGATGAATAAAGATAGAAGATGCCTTCTGGATGAAGACTTCTTGCCGCCTGGATGAGGACTTTGCAGGCTTGATGGATCCTTCAAGCGGGACTTCAAGAAATGCAAGTGGATCATCGGGGTTAGTGTTAGGGTTTTTTAAGGTTTTTTTGGGTGGGTTTTAGTTTTGGGTCTGGGCATATAAAAGAGCTAAATGCCCTTTCAAGGGCAATGCCCATACAAATGGCCTTTTCAGGGCAATGGGGAGCTTAGTTTTTTTTAGATAGTTATTTTATTTGGAGGGGTTGGTTGTGGGGGTGGTGGGTTTTACTGTTGAGGGGTGTTTGTATTTTATTTACAGGTAAAAGAGCTGATATCTTTGGGGCAATGCCCCACAAAAGGCCCTTTTAAGGGCCATTGGTAGTTTATTGTAGGCTAGGGTTTTTATTTTGGGGGAGGCTTTTTTATTTTGATAGGGCTATTAGATTAGGTGTAAAAAAAAATTATTTTTGATCATTTGTTTCTTATTTTTCGTAATTTAGTGTTTTTGTTTTTCTGTAATTTAGTTTTTTTTGTAATTAGATACTTTTTGTAATTTTTAGAGTAGTGTTAGGATTTTTGTAATGTGTAGTTTAATTTAATTGGTAGTTAGTTCAATAATAGTTTAATAATTATCTTAGTTTACTTGTTAGTTTAAAATTATTTTATTTAATTTGACAGGTAAGTTTAGGGGTTAATAGTTTATTTTAGTATATTTAATTGGGGGCTTTCGGTTTAGGGTTTAATAGTTTATTTAAGTATATTTTGTTGTGGGGGCTTGCGGTTTAGGGGTTAATAGGTTTATTATAGCGCCGGTGTTGGTGGGCGGACGGCAGATTAGGGGTTAATTATATTTAAATAGTGTTTGTGATGCGGGAGGGCAGCGGTTTAGGGGTTAATAGGTTTATTATAAGTGGTGGGGCGGAATAGGGGTTAGCACATTTTAATAGTGGTGGCAATGTCCGGAGTGGCAGATTATGGCAGATTAGGGGTTAATAACTTTATTATAGTGTTTGCAATGCGGGAGGGCCTTGGTTTAGGGGTTAATCGGAGTTTATAAGTGATAGTGTACTTTTTAACACTTTAGTTATGAGTTTTATGTTAAAGCTTTGTAACGTCAAACTCAAAACTACTGACTTTAGATGGCGGTACGGATATTGTGGTTATAGAGTGTACTGCTCACTTTTTGGCCTCCCAGGCAAACTCGTAATACCAGCACTATGGGAGTCCCATTGAAAAATTACTTTTTTAAAAGTGCGGTACTGACGTTGCGTGACGGCCAAAAGGTGTGCGGTACAGCTATACCGACAAGACTTGTAATAGCGGCGTTAGGGAAAATTAAATGTTATGGGCCATAATGATGCTATTTGACTCATAATGCAAAACTCGTAATCTAGCTGTTAGAAGCTCCCAGTTTAGCACTGTTGATGAGGTTAGGCTGGGACACCCAGTGAAAGGGGCTGAGAAAGCAGGAAGAGCAGACACTTCCCCCTTCCCCTGCACATGAAGAGACCAATTACACTAAAAAGAGAAAGCAGGAATCTGTAGACTTCAGTCTACATCTGATACTTTGGCACATGGTTTGGAGTCTTAAAATCAGCACAAAGTTATTTAAAAATAAGCAAATTTGTACATTGTTACAAAAACACTTCTAGATGGGCTATATAAATGGATTATCTACAAAACACTATGCAAAGAAATATCTAGTGTACAATGTCCCTTTAAGAGTTCAGCAATATTTACTGTACATTTTTGTGCAGTACTGATAATTTAGTGCAACACATTCTATTTAGAAATATATATTGCAGACTCTCAGAATACGACAGTCAGTTCTTATGTGTAAGTGTCTTTGTCTTCCAGTGATATTTATTCTTATACCAGTAAGCTTCCTTCATTAACCAGAGGTGTATTACACACACATAGTTCCTCATACATGTGAAGAACATTGGAGGATGGTTTACTTGTTTATATATATTGTTTTGTTTGCATTGGTAGTTATGAGCATAACCTTCTCTTTTACTATGATAAGTCTCCCTATCAAATGTCTTTCCTATACTTAAGTCTTCCAGGAGGAATTTTAAGTGGTTTTCTTCTACAATACCACTTTAAATTCCTAGCATCATTCAGGAGGAGGGCACCTGTCGGAGGATGAATGGGGGAGTTATAGCCGTATTACAGCTGAGATATAGCTATGGCTGACGTCAAGCCTATGATTTGTTCTTGAGGCCCCGTGTTCCGAGAAAGGGAGGTCATTATTTCGCTAATCACTATCAGTGCTGAGTTCATACTGGAGTGAGTACAATTATATATCACCTTTTACTGCAAAAAGGGTAATTTAAATAGCATGTAGAGTAGGTAACAGTTACATGCAACTAAGATAGTTTTGTCCTTCAATAGAGGAAAGGTGTGATATTCACTATACCTTTTGGCAACAAAAAAAGAAAGAAAAAGTCTAAAAGGACAGTCAACACCAGAATTGTTGTTGTTTAAAAAGATAGATAATCCCTTTATTACCCATTCCCCAGTTTTGCATAACCAACACTTATATTAATACACATTTTACCTCTGTAATTACCTTGTATCTATGGCTCTGAAAACTGTCCCCTTTTTTTTAAGTTTTTTTGACCGACTTGTATTTTAGCCAATAAGTGCTGACTCCTTGGTAACTTCACGTCCGTGAGCTCAATGTTATCTATAGGACACACATGAACTAACGCCTTCTAGTGGTGAAAAACTGTCAAAATGCATTCAGATTAGAGGCAGCCTTCAAGGTCTAAGAAATTAGTATATGAGCCTACCTAGGTTTAGCTTTCAAACTAAGAATCCTAAGAGAACTAAGCAAATTTGATGATAAAAGTAAATCGGAAAGTTGTTTTAAAATGACATGCCCTAGGAGTCCCGGGTGAGAAGTCTCAGCACAGGACACATAGCGCTTACTCTGTGAGTCCCCATCCAGAGCCGTTGGTGGAGGTTCCCGTGCCGAAGTCCTGTGTCCTAGAGCGGCTAGCTGATTGAGCGTGGTACGCTACCGGAGCTCCCGGTGGGCATCAACATCACATAGTGCTATTGGTACAGGGTTTCTTTAAAGTCTACAACTTACCATTGTTGTGCCTCAAGGGAAAGGAGTAGGGAGCTGGCTCAAGTTCTTGCTGACAGGTTCCCTACTCCCACAGGTGCTGCGTGAGGGGGGCCCGATAGCCTGCTCCTGCTGAGGATTCATTATCTGTTCTCCCAACACTGCTAAGATTGCAGATGTTTATCTTACAGAGGGCTACAACAGAGGTGGAGTACACCCCGCACTGTGGCCGCATGAGATGCGGTTCCCCCTGTGACTGTGCGTCCATCTGATGTCTGTAAGATCCTCTTGGAGGTAACGGGGGGAATCCTTGGTATAATAATGCCTTTCTACGAAGGATGTTACTATCTGGTTCAAATATTACAGCTCCTCCTTCTACCCACTGATGCTGCGTGAGGATGGGTATTAGCTGGACCTACCTTAGCCTTAATTCTTACCTCTGACTGTCTGACGCCCCCTGCGACTCGTGCAGGCTTATTGTATTTACGACTGAATCTGGAACTCTGGTTGGAACTGCTATCAGTAGTGTTTTGCTGCCCTATCTCAGTTGAACAGGATCCTTCTACTACAAATATTATTCCATACCAGGCTGGGGATATAACTGCTCCTATGGAACACTTCATTGTCCCCTGGCACTAAGGAAAAATAGGAAAAATATTCTCATAATGATTATATTAGCTACCTTTGCTTTTCTTTTTAGACCGATGCCCTTACAGATACCCTGCTGTGATAACAGTATTTTTTTCTGATAGAAGAATTAGGCCTAGAAAGAGACGAAAGGATAAAGGGGACTGTTTGTAAAGCAAGCATTTACTTTTTTAGTGGACTGCTCCATTTATAGATTGAATTGGATAAAAACATCTAAGTACAAGAGCAAATATTCTTACGTGTACAGGGTATTTCTATGCTCCTCTAAACCTTTATACTGTAACAAATTACCCTTTTTTTCTTTCCTAATTACCCTTTTTTTCCCCCTAGTTTTACTAGGCTGCAATGGTTTAATGGGGTAAAGGGAGCTTGGAAAAAGGATTGTTTATATGCCTTCTTATTAACAATACAATTTAACTGCGCTCTTGTGATAAGAAATATATATTTAACCCCTTAATGACCACAGCACTTTTTCATTTTCTGTACGTTTGGGACCAAGGCTATTTTTACATTTCTGCGGTGTTTGTGTTTAGCTGTAATTTTCCTCTTACTCATTTAATGTACCCACACATATTATGTACCGTTTTTCTCGCCAATAAATGGACTTTCAAAATATACCATTATTTTCATCATATCTTATAATTTACTATAAAAAATGTATAAAATATGAGGAAAAAATGGAAAAAAAACACACTTTTTCTAACTTTGACCCCCAAAATCTGTTATACATCTACAACCACCAAAAAAAACATATGCTAAATAGTTTCTAAATTTTGTCCTGAGTTTAGAAATACCCAATGTTTACATGTTCTTTGCTTTTTTTGCAAGTTATAGGGCAATAAGTACAAGTAGCACTTTGCTATTTCCAAACCACTTTTTTTCAAAATTAGTGCTAGTTACATTAGAACACTGATATCTTTCAGGAATCTCTGAATATCCATTGACATGTATATATTTTTTTTTAGAAGACATCCCAAAGTATTGATCTAGGCCCATTTTGGTATATTTCATGCCACCATTTCACCGCCAAATGCGATCAAATAAAAAAAATTGTTCACTTTTTCACAATTTTTTTCACAAACTTTAGGTTTCTCACTGAAATTATTTACAAAAAACTTATGCAATTATAGCATACATGGTTGTACATGCTTCTCTGGGATCCCCTTTGTTCATAAATAGCAGACATATATGGCTTTGGTTTTGCTTTTTACTAATTAGAAGGCTGCTAAATGCGACTGCGCACCACACGTGTATTATGCCCAGCAGTGAAGGGGTTAATTAGGGAGCATGTAGGGAGCTTCTAGGGTTAATTTTAGCTTCAGTGTAGTGTAGTAGACAACCCCAAGTATTGATCTAGGCCCATTTTGGTATATTTCATGCCACCATTTCACCGCCAAATGCAATCAAATTAAAAAAAACGCTAAATTTTTCACAATTTTAGGTTTCTCACTGAAATTATTTACAAACAGCATGTGCAATTATGGCACAAATGGTTGTAAATGCTTCTCTGGGATCACCTTTTTTCAGAAATAGCAGACAAATATGACTTTGGCTTTGCTTTTTGGTAATTAGAAGGCCGCTAAGTGCTGCTGCGCATCACACGTGTATTATGGCTAGCAGTGAAGGGGTTAATTAGGTAGTTTGTAGGGAGCTTGCAGGGTTAATTTTAGCTTTAGTGTAGAGATTAGACTCCCACCTGACACATCAGACCCCCTGATCCCTCCCATACAGCTCCCTTCCCTCCCCCACCCCACAATTGTCCCCGCCATCTTAAGTACTGGCAGAAAGTCTGCCAGTACTAAAATAAAAGTTTTTTTTTTTAAAAAAAATAAAATGCATATTTACATATGCTACTTTGTAGGATCCCCCTTAGCCCCCAACCTCCCTGATCCCCCCCAAAACAGCTCTCTAATCCCCCCCCTCTGCCTTATTGGGGGCCATCTTGGGTACTGGCAGCTGTCTGCCAGTACCCAGTTTGCAAGAGAAATGTTTTTTTTTTTTTAATTGTTATGTACTTTTTCTGTAGTGTAGCTTCCCCCCCCAGACCAATCCCCCACCCCTTCCCCCCCCAGACCAATCCCCCACCCCCTGACTAATATATTTTATATACAGATATACTATTTTAAAACTTTTAATACATCTTTTTTCTGTAGTGCAGCGGTTCCCACCCGCTCCCTCCCCGTGCACGCGCCTGCCCTCCCGTGCACGCGCGCGCGTCCGTGCGCGCCCCCGATGACCCCCGCCCCCGATCCCGCCCCCCTACACATCATCAGGGCCATCGATGGCCGCCACCCGCCTCCCGAACCGGCTCCCACCCACCAACGAATTTAGCCGGTGATGTCTGGTGCAGAGAGGGCGACACGTCCTCGGTCATTAACTGTATTTTTTTTGAGGACGTGTGGCGTACGTCCTTGGTCGTTAAGGGGTTAAAGTGATAAATTAGGCACAATTTTACAAAAAATCTTCTTGAGAATCTAGCTCAATTATTTCTGCTAAATCTCAGAACTGCTGACATACGGCTAGATTACGAGTTTTGCGTTAAGGTAAAAAAGCAGCGTTAACAGGTCCTAACGCTGCTTTTTTACGCCCGCTGGTATTACGAGTCTTGTAGGTACAGCTGTACCATACACTTTTTTGGCCTTACCGCAAATCAACTTAAGTAAATTTCGTAAAGGCTTTTTTCAATGGGACTTCCATAGCGCCGGTATTACGAATTTGCCTGGGAGGCCAAAAAGTGAGCGGTACACCCTCTACCACCAAGATTCCTAACGCATTTTAAAGTCAGTAGTTATGAGTTTTACGCTACAAAGCTGTAACATAAAACTCATAGCTAAAGTGCTAAAAAGTACACTAACACCCATAAACTACCTATTAACCCCTAAACCGAGGCCCTCCCGCATCGCAAACACTAAAATAAAATTATTAACCCCTAATCTGCCACTCCGGACATCGCCGCCACTAGAATAAACATATTAACACCTGAACCGCTGCACTCCCGCCTCACAAACACTAGTTAAATATTATTAACCCCTAATCTTCCGCCTCTAACATCGCCACCACCTACCTACATTTATTAAACCCTAATCTGCCGCCCCCAATGTCGCTGCCACCTGCATTATACTTATTAACCTCTAATCTGCCGCTCCGGACATCGCTGCCACCTACATTATACCTATTAACCCCTAATCTGCTGCCCCCA
>NC_069504.1:577265743-577330743 GCF_027579735.1 Bombina bombina
GGGCCATTTATTTTACATTTAATACTGTTTGATTCAGAAGCACATAAAGCCTGACTTGGGTCTGTGTCATTTTTAATAAATATTTTTTTTGGCAGCATATTATCCTCTAGATATTAATCTTGCTTCTTAAAGGGACATAAACCCCAACACTTTTCTTTCGTGATTCAGACAGGGCATATAATTTTAAACAACTTTCCACTTTAATCCTATTATCAAATGTTCTTGTTTTTCTTGCTATCCTTTGTTGAAGAGCAGTAGGTAATTTCAAGAGCTTGCACGTCTGCAGCAATATATGGTCATAGTTTTGCAAGAATGTTATACATTAGCAAGAGCACTAGATGGCAGCACTTTTTGCTACCACGTAGTGATCCAGACATGTGCAGACTACCTATCTAGATAGCTCTTCAACAAAGAATATCATGAGAATTAAGTAAATTTGATAATATAAGTAAATTGGTAACTATTTTAAAATGTTATGCTCAGTCTAAATCACAGAAGAAAATCAGAGGGTTTCATGTCCCTTTAAAGGGACAGTATACTATAAAATTGTTTTTCTCTTAATGTGTTAACAATGACTTTTTTACCAGCCGCAGAGTATAAAATGTATGAGGTTTGCTTTTTAAGGTTTATTTGTGTATATGAATTAGCTGATTTTGTGTTTTAAAGCCACAACCTAATAAAATGGGTTGAGCTTGTAGGTATAATCAGAGATCGCTACTTTATCACATTGTGTACATATACTGTATATGCTTCTTTATCTTATATCTGTCCATAAACCAATCACCAATACTTGGAGAGAAGAATAAAAAATTAACATTTTATTACCTTATCTCTTCTATAACCCACTAGGAGTGTAATTTCTTCTACTGGCTACCGGCTAAATAAACTAATTAAATGCCAATATGAGGGTAATGGAAATACTTGTAAACAATTTAATACACTCCAGCAGGTAAAGAGGATAATTGGGAACAAATTAAAAGGGAGAACATTTTTGAGTAAACGGTCCCTTTAAGTTTGGTCAACATTTAACAAGCAATTCACCCATAGAGCCCTTGTAAGTATTGCAGAACCTCTAGGAACTCAAAATATTCACAAACAAATCACAGCTCTTAGCTGACACTATACAGTAACCCATCACAATACAAAATAAATGCGCAGCTTCTATCCAAGACAACATATTCCCTCTCGGCACTGCTAATCCTACAAACAGAAATTGTACAACTACACCTGCTGCCTTTCTGCTAATCACTTTTTAAGCTGGGAATCCTTTTTGGGGCAATTTTCCTAAGGAAACAACCTTCTTTTAAAATAAAAACACAATTGTGACACACGAGTCTAAATAAACATCACTGCAGTTTACTAGAACTGAAACCTTTTATTATAAAAGCTGTGCTTTAAAGTGATGGTAAACTCATGTAAATTACAATTACATATTTACATTAGTATGTATACAAATTACAAAACCGCATTATCCTTTTTTTATATATTTTTTTTCTTTTCTTTTTTTATATTTATATGCATTTTATTGTAAATTTTAATTATCTTCTATAACCTTTTTGCGCCGCATCTCTCCGCCTCGCTCCGCCCCTCTTATCTTTCTCTAACACTATTCTGTGCTTTGTCCTGTCTCCACCCTCTATTCACGTCAGAGTGTTCGCTCGCTCCCGATATTACTGGCACTGTTCCAAGTAAAGAATGTATCGTATACTAATAGTATACGATACAGTGCTTACCTTAGCGTGCCGTATGGAAAATAACATAACACGCATGCGTCACATATAACTTGCACGCGCAAAATCTTCTAAGGATTTATAGGCTGTTGATTGGGTCTTACAATCTAAGGTTTTGCTCGTTAAGGCGCATGCGCAAAAAATTGTATTGCAGGAAGCCTGTCTGGCGACAGGATTGTTCATTGGACACAGAATTGAAAAATCTATGTGACGTCACGGTGGGATGGCGATTTTACGGAACCTATATATTCTTTATTATATTCTTTATTATTAAATTGTAAGTAAATGTATATATGATGTTTAAATGGAAATTTTGTGTGAAGATGTATTGTAAATCGACAATATTGATAAAATATTATGCCTATACTGAGTTTACCATCCCTTTAATAAGCAAATGACATCTCTTTTAGGTAGGGATAGGTTTAGAGGTAATGTTTTGCCCTCGGGTACAAGAGAGGCCTTCAGCACATTGCTACATTATGACTCAAGTAGATCCCTGCTTTGGCATTTTACCAGCCTTGATTTTGCAGTGCTGGCAATTTTAGGGTAGTGAACTCAGTTTAACTTACTAATGAATGTTTTTATGAGACTTTTCAGAGTGAATATATATACAGGGAGTGCAGAATTATTAGGCAAGTTGTATTTTTGAGGATTAATTTTATTATTGAACAACAACCATGTTCTCAATGAACCCAAAAAACTCATTAATATCAAAGCTGAATAGTTTTGGAAGTAGTTTTTAGTTTGTTTTTAGTTCTAGCTATTTTAGGGGGATATCTGTGTGTGCAGGTGACTATTACTGTGCATAATTATTAGGCAACTTAACAAAAAAACAAATATATACCCATTTCAATTATTTATTTTTACCAGTGAAACCAATATAACATCTCAACATTCACAAATATACATTTCTGACATTCAAAAACAAAACAAAAACAAATCAGTGACCAATATAGCCACCTTTCTTTGCAAGGACACTCAAAAGCCTGCCATCCATGGATTCTGTCAGTGTTTTGATCTGTTCACCATCAACATTGCGTGCAGCAGCAACCACAGCCTCCCAGACACTGTTCAGAGAGGTGTACTGTTTTCCCTCCTTGAAAATCTCACATTTGATGATGGACCACAGGTTCTCAATGGGGTTCAGATCAGGTGAACAAGGAGGCCATGTCATTAGATTTTCTTCTTTTATACCCTTTCTTGCCAGCCACGCTGTGGAGTACTTGGACGCGTGTGATGGAGCATTGTCCTGCATGAAAATCATGTTTTTCTTGAAGGATGCAGACTTCTTCCTGTACCACTGCTTGAAGAAGGTGTCTTCCAGAAACTGGCAGTAGGACTGGGAGTTGAGCTTGACTCCATCCTCAACCCGAAAAGGCCCCACAAGCTCATCTTTGATGATACCAGCCCAAACCAGTACTCCACCTCCACCTTGCTGGCGTCTGAGTCGGACTGGAGCTCTCTGCCCTTTACCAATCCAGCCACGGGCCCATCCATCTGGCCCATCAAGACTCACTCTCATTTCATCAGTCCATAAAACCTTAGAAAAATCAGTCTTGAGATATTTCTTGGCCCAGTCTTGACGTTTCAGCTTGTGTGTCTTGTTCAGTGGTGGTCGTCTTTCAGCCTTTCTTACCTTGGCCATGTCTCTGAGTATTGCACACCTTGTGCTTTTGGGCACTCCAGTGATGTTGCAGCTCTGAAATATGGCCAAACTGGTGGCAAGTGGCATCTTGGCAGCTGCACGCTTGACTTTTCTCAGTTCATGGGCAGTTATTTTGCGCCTTGGTTTTTCCACACGCTTCTTGCGACCCTGTTGACTATTTTGAATGAAACGCTTGATTGTTCGATGATCACGCTTCAGAAGCTTTGCAATTTTAAGAGTGCTGCATCCCTCTGCAAGATATCTCACTATTTTTAACTTTTCTGAGCCTGTCAAGTCCTTCTTTTGACCCATTTTGCCAAAGGAAAGGAAGTTGCCTAATAATTATGCACACCTGATATAGGGTGTTGATGTAATTAGACCACACCCCTTCTCATTACAGAGATGCACATCACCTAATATGCTTAATTGGTAGTAGGCTTTCAAGCCTATACAGCTTGGAGTAAGACAACATGCATAGAGAGGATGATGTGGTCAAAATACTCATTTGCTTAATAATTCTGCACTCCCTGTACACAGGTATATTGTCTGTTTCTCTTTTTCTCACTGGGCAGTTTTATTTAGCTAGAGAAGAAGCCACTATTCAGTCTTCAAGGTAATGAAGATTATTTTTTCCGTAAAAAAACAAACAAAAAAAAAAAAGTATTTTTTTCAGTTAAAGGGACATGCTCTTATGTGTAGAACATCTTATTACTGAGCTATTGCTTATAGAGAACTATATATTAAACCCCGGCAAATGGATTAAATACATAGTTTTGTATAGAATGTAATATATAGAGCATATTATCAAATACCTTAATTTTTACTTTTTCCAGCTAGGTGTAGTCAAAATAATAATATTTTCCCAAACCACTGTAATGGTCATTTTGCAAACTTATCACAGAGGGCTAGGTAGGGTACTGGGAGAGCACGTCTAGGGCATGAGCACAACCGGTGACATCACAGCTGACATCACCTGCTTTGACAGACAGCATTTAGCAATGTCTCAGAATACAGAAGCACTTCCAGCAATTACACTTATTAAAAGCTGCTTTCCAGATTGGAGTTTAGTATTTGCGAGACCTTTGTGTTTTCCCTACTAAAAAGCAGTACAGTAAATGAGAATTGAACAGTGAGTTCTAATAGGAGCAGTCTAGGGCACTGGGAGCGCATATAGCCCAGTGCATGTTCATACTGCAGCCGCTAATATCGCAGACAACTTGGACAGACAGTGCACAATGTTATTGTATTGTTCTCTTTTTTTTAAAAAAACATTCCACATGGTAAGGATTTGCACACGGGTGAAAGAAATTCTACATTGGTTAAAGGGACATTAAACCCAATCATTTTCTTTCATGATTCAGATAGAGCATACATATGCATACAACTTTCCTCTTTACTTCTATTATCAATTTTGCTTCATTCTCTTGGAATCCTTTTTTGAAGCAGCAGCAGCAACAATGCACTACTGGAAAATAGCTGAACACGTTGGTAAGCCAATCACAAGAGGCATATATGTGCAGCCAACAATCAGTAGCTAGCTCCCAGCTTCTGGGCCTATCTAGATATGCTTTTCAACAATGGATACCAAGGAAACAAAGCAAATTAGATAAAAGAAGTACATTGTAAAGTTGTTTAAATTTGTGTGCTCTGTCTGCATCATGAAAGAAAAAATAATGAGTTTCATGTCCCTTTAAGCCTTCAGGGTTGTGCATTAAACTACTAGATATGCAGGCTGCTCCCATTTGCGTAGCACACAATGAGGAGCACTAATGCTTCTGGATGGCTGTTGACAATGTTCATCTGAATAAAATGCAGCACTCAGCTTTAAAGTCCGCTATTGGAAACAGTGAGCTATTTTCACACAAGGACTGTTGAACAGTTTGCACTAGAAATATGCTTCACTTGTCATATAGTTTTATGTCCCTTTAAAGTCAACTCTGGGTCAATAATGTTCCAAAGTTCTTATTACAAAAGTACAAATCTCTTCTTGTGTGATCACCCAGTCTAAGGAACCTGCAAAAGGTCTATATTATAATTTCTTACACCCAATATGGTTTTGTCACTTAAAGGTACATTAATAGGCTAAACAAGTTTTGTTTTAATGTGCTAGTGCATTATGTTATAATAACTTATAACTATGTGTTTAACCCCTGCAAATGTGTTTTACATATGGGTAAAATACTGGGAGCTAGCTGAACACATTATGTGAGCCAGTTACAATGACATATGAATGTAGCCACCAATCAACAGCTAGCTCCCAGTAGTGCACTGCTGCTCCTGAGTCTACCTAGGTATGCTTTTCGACAACAAAAATACCAAGAGAATTTAATTTTATGTTACTACAAGTTTACAACAGTATTGGAAACAGCATAAACAAACATTAGAGAATCTTTTTTTTTGCATGTTTATGTCCCTTTAAGACAAAGGATTAACACAGTTGTAAAACAAAAATATTGTTAACACAAAGGTTTATTTATTGGTTAAAAATATTTAAGTAATAAATGTTCCTGAATAATCTTATTCTCAAAATATTGACAAAATATATTAAAAAAAATTTCCACTAAATCTCAAATTTAAATGAAAAGATAAGGAGCCAAAGTTTATATTGTAGTAGATTTTTCTGTGACATCATCAGATAAAATATTATTTTTTAGGCTGTATTAGTGACATATTTATGTAACTTTTATTGTTTCCTAGCTGACGATTTGTAAACGGAATCCAGATAAAAAGTGGTGAAATACCTTTTTTATTTTTGCTATTTTTCCAACAATTTAGTGTTATTTATGTGTTGTCATCTTTTCTATAATTGATAATGCTCATTAAGTTTGTTTCCACATTATCTGTTAGAATGTGCAGTTTAAACGCGAACATTATAGAGTCAGCAATCCAGGTGCCCTTATGACATCTAGAGACTGTCAGGCGACTGATGTTCGTTTGTTGTTTTTTTTCTAGAAATGTATTCTGGAATAATGAAATAACGAGAAGAAAATGAAACTATCTGGAACCCACTACAGAAATGACCAAACATGCAAAAGAGCATTGTAATGTATGTTGTTTCATTGCAGAAAGCATGAGACACATTTCAGTGCTAGGAGACCATTAACTGCCTCAGCATTTTTTTAAAAAGAAAAACAAATCTGTGTGCTTAAAGGGACACTGAACCCAATATTTTTCATTCATGATTCAGATAGAGCATGCAATTTTAATGAACTTTCTAATTTACTTCTATTATTAATTTTTCTTCGTTATCTTGCAATCTGTATTTGAAAAAGAAGGCATCTAAGCTAAGGAGCCAGCAAATGTTTGGTTCAGAACCATGGATACCACTTGTTTATTGGTGCTGTCCAATCAGCAAAGACAACCCAGGTTGTTCACCAAAAATGGGCCGGCATCTAAACTTACATTTTTGCTTTTCTAATAAACATACCAAGAGAATGAAGAAAATTTTACATTTTTTACATTCACTTAGACCATTAACTCAAATGCTTTGCCTATACACAGGGATAGGCACGAGCCAAGGCTGTGGCGGACATTTTCTAAAGTAAAGACCTTCAGTGAAGGACACCAAGGTACATTTACAATTAAAACTATTATTTTATGGGGCGTGTCTCTGGGCAGCACCTTGAGTGGTAGCAAAATTAGTAGCTCCGTGTGGATCACTGATATTTTGCCGATATCTAGTGAAAGAATTGATCACCCAGCCATATTATCCTAATATATGGAATCTACAGGTCACTCTGATATGGTAGATATAACTTTATTCTTTTCTCCACCTTTGCAAGCTAATCCGGAGCGTTGAGGCCTACGGCAAACTCTTCACTGAGAGGCTCTCAACACCCCCCCCGGTAATACTACAGGCCGGGTAAGCAGTGCACAGACACTGAAAACATATTCTACAGAGAGAACCATCTCTCATGATATCCTAGCTACTTGTAAGTTTCTATAGGCAACAAACTAGTCGGTAAAGAGAACAAAACAACGGGAAGGAAAAGAAAAAAATCAATGATGGAAGCACTAGACAAATGGGAAAGGACTGTGACGCAACTCATAGAGGAACACTACCGGAGCCTGGAGGCTGAGCTGCGGAAACTTTTCATGAGTCCGGCAGTAACAGAGATCTCCTCGAGTGCACATAGAGAGAGAGCTGTGCCCCCTGGGCTGAGGAAGGTGGAATCCGTTAGCTCCGGTGAAAATAAAGATGCCCAGCGGCAGTACTTAATATCGGCTGAAGCCCGACTTAACAGTGCGCTACAAAAGGAAGGAGCTGAGGACCAGACTCGGAGCCGCTCCACTCCCACACTGTCTGACACATGGGAATTACTGCCTCTTAACTGTCTGTCCGCAGCTGGATCCGGATCTGGTGATGAGATGGGCAAGGATTTTCTGACTGCCCGAGAGACTCTGGGCCATGCGACAGCAAGACGCTGTGTCACTGTGAGCCCTCCGCTAGACTCAGAGATCCGGAGAGGAGCCAGCTTGAAAAACGCATCAGCAAAACAAGTACGGGCTCAAATTAAACTTACTTCTATGGCATACAATTACCATTGCCTGCTTCCTCATAATAGATTGCCCATCATCGCCACCGGAGCTGGGGAGGAGAAAGGTGGAGAAATCCCGGTATCCCAAAATACTCAGGGCAAAGCAGCAGCGGGACATTTGCAAACGATAGGTACTTGGAGCTTGCACTACTTATGCCTAGGACTGTATGATAATCTAGGTCTCCCACAAGATACCCGACATGGGGTAGGTTAAAGGGAGCTGAGGTTTAAAGCCCTGCATGTGAGACTTATCCTCGAGACTGCTGAGTGGTTTATACCTTGGTGAGTCCCTCTAGATGATGCAGGACTATACTTTGGGTCAACTCATAGTCCAGGGCTGCTATGTTTTGTAGTCCGGTGATTTTACGTCCAGACTTTAATACCCTCATGCATTCGACCTAGGTTTTTAGTACACTATTACTTTAGACAAGGGCATTAACGTATACTAGATTGCCATTAACATCACACAAATGTCTAACATCTGTTAATATTATATTATTATCTGTTATTATATTATATGTTAATAATATGTTTTGGGCTTATATGTTTCTATCATGTAAATCTGTGTATAGTATAGTAATTGTTAGCCACACTCAGGGAATTTGGATTTGTATTTTATTACTCTAGACAAGAGACTCAACATATTTCTGATCTTCATTTGAAGTGCATAATTACTAGCCTTTTATAGGGAATGAGCTCTATATGTAACCTATAACCTAGGTGTCTGCCATCTACAGGCATCCAGCATCCTATCCTGCTTCTATAGCTAAGAAAGGCAATCTTGGCAGGGAGATATACAACTTCTTAGTAAAATAATACACCGCATGCTGCCATTATTTATAGCCTCCTGTTAGATTAGTTTAGTTTATTATTGTGAGGTGCTTTAAGCAACATCTCACACAGATGCCCAAAATGCTAGTTTAACCCCTCCAAAGAAAATATAAACACCCTATGTAATTCCCTCTAGTCCTTTGGTTCCACGTTGAACTCAGATGTGGGCGTGACTTTATCTAATATAGTTTTCTCAGTCAATACTTACATTATTAAAAAAGGGCAATAGCTCATATGTTTGGCAAATCCTCCTATTGACCCATTATACTCTCACAAAACCACCTCTCAATATAGAGAAACCCTGAAATCTTATACACATGAGACCATATTATCTAATGTTTATGGGGTAGAGTTAATTATTTTACGTCCAGACTTTAATACCCTCATATATTAGACCTAGGTTTTTAGTACACTATTACTTTAGACAAGGGCATTAACGTATACTAGATAGCCATTAGCATCACACAAATGTCTGCCATCTGTTATAGTAAATATGCAGGTTATGGAGAGCGCTTAATGTTTTGGGCTTATATGTTTTTATCATGTAAATCTGTGTATAGTATAGTAGGTGTTAGCCACACTCAGGGAATTTGGATTTGTATTTTATTATTCTAGACAAGAGACTCAACATATTTCTGATTCCCACATGAAGTACATAATTACTAGCCTTTTATAAGGAATAAGTTCTATATGTAACCTATCACCTAGGTGTCTGCCACCTACAGGCATCCAGCATCCTATCTTGCTTTTATAGCTCAGAAAGGCAATCTTGGCAGGGAGATATACAACTTTTTAGTAAAATAATACACAGACTGCTGCCATTATCTATAGTCTCCTGTTAGATTAGTTTAGTTTATTATTGTGAGGTGCTTTAAGCACCATCTCACTCAGTTGCCCAAAATGCTAGTTTAACCCCTCCAAAGAAAATATAAACACCCTATGTAATTCCCTTTAGTCCTTTGGTTCCACGTTGAACTCAGATGTGGGCCTGACTTTATCTGATATAGTTTTCTCATTCAATATTTACATTATTAAAAAAGGGCAATAGCTCATATGTTTGGCAAATCCTCCTATTGACCCATTATACTCTCACAAAACCACCTCTCAATATAGAGAAACCCTGAAATCTTATACACATGAGACCATATTATCTAATGTCTATGGGGTAGAGTAAATTATATAAAAATAACTACATGTTGATAAATCCCTGGCGCCTGTGTCCGCTCTACACAATCACTACACAAGACTACTTTTAGCCCATCTGATTTCATGTTACATAATCGTGTTGATGGTTCCCATACCAATGTTTATACTAGACTATTTAATCAAGTTTGATTTTCGCTGACTACTACTACCTAAATATATGTTTCATACATATAACAAATCCCCCCCCCCCCCAGAAAATCATAAAAACCTGAGGTATTCCTTTTGAGACCCAAGAGAGGTCTCCTTATTTCAGTTTACCTTCTTCTATTTGTATCATCTTTGTTCATTTGAGGTCCATGAGTGGCCTGACTTTGATTTAGAAGGTTTCACTTTCTGCAGGCAATAGGTTTCAATACTGGTTACTTACTTTGCTAAGCATACTTACTGTATATTGTTTTTTTATTATAGTCACTTATGGAATATGTTATATATGTGCCACTATATTGTAACTTTTTTGCTTTCATATTGTACGCCTGATTCTATTACCTCAATAAAAATATAAAAAAAAAAAAAAAAAAAACTATTATTTTATATTGCTGAATTTTATTATACTGATGCAGATACCACTGATCCTATAACCAGCCCTTGTCTGGCTATACACATGTGCCAGTGTCACTTCTGTGTCTTTGTATAGAGCTGGGTGTTATTATACAGATGCAGAAGATACACATCCAGTATTTCACTCAGGCTTTATTTATTCCATAACTTATCACCCAATATTGCTAGCAGTCTCTTGACAAGCCACTAACTTTATTCACACTACATATTCTCCCTTTCCTATTATTTAATCAGAAAGAAAAGATATACTAAGGTTATGATTCACAACCTTACTATATCTTTTCTTTCTATTTAAATACTACTTATAATAAACCTCAGGTGTTGGTTAAAGTGCTTTACCTTTGCATATAAATCTCCAGGGACACAGTGGCAGCTTGCTTCTTGAATCTTCCCTCTCTCTCTGTCTCACTCAGAGTCATTTTCTGGTACTAAGCGGCATCATGTGGGAGTGGCCACAACCCTGCAAAACGTGGCGCTGCATGTGTTAAGGAGGAGTCAGGACCAGTATTCATCTGTCTTACTCCTCCCTCCCCACAGCAAAATGGGCGGCGGACACTGCAAGGGCCAGTCACGGACACCTTGCCTATCCCTGCCCATACATTACAGGATAACTAATATATAGGAAGAACATGGATTTGCAGAGAAGTGCTGCTGTTAAGAAATCTGTTTTTAGAATACAAAAAATACATGAAATTATTTAAATGGATATGTGTTAGAGCATGTAATTTTAGTACTATTGATCATGTAAGTCTATGGGGCCGATTTACCAAATGCTGGGCGGACATGATACGCTGTAGCGAATCATGTCTGCCCGGCATCGCTGTCGGCATTTTACATTGCACCAGCATTTCTAGTGAAATGCTTGTGCAATTCCGCCGCCTGCTCACAGGCAGCCAATCGACCGCTAGCAGAGGGTGTCAATCATCCCGATAGTTTCTGATCGGGATGATTGCAGTCCACCGCCTAAAAGTTGGCCGATGAGTTAAGGAGCAGCGGTCTTAAGACCGCGGTTTCTTAACTCCCGCTGCTTAGTAAATATACCCCTATATGTTTAATCCCCTACATATGAGTTAAAAACATAGTTATAGTACCATTTGGGAGCCAGTGTCAGAGAACTTCTGGTCCTCAGTGGACATGGTCAGTGAGCCAATCAGCAGCTGCTGTCACCCAGCTCCCAGCTATGTTGTGTGACTGCCTCAGTTCCTTTTCAGGGTTAAACACATAGACTTCCTGGGTCGCTAGTCTTCTTGTGAATTATAGCATGTTATTTTCCCTTTAATGTCCTTGTAAAAGAGCTAGTAAGTATACTAAATGTTGGTATTTATTGCATGTATTGATAAATGTAATCTGTTACTTCCAGGATAATATCCGATTAAGGGCTAGATTACAAGTGAAACGCTAATTTAACGTGCACACGTAAGGGGCACCTTTACAGCTGCATGTTAAATAATCAGTCATTACAAGTGGTTGGTTAATGCTACCGCTAGCTCGGGATAGCACTTTGCACTCAAAATCATTATCCAGCGATCAGATCTCTGGTTAATGAAATTTTAAATAAAACTTATGAGCATCTTTATTTTTATTTTTTTAAAAATGACTGCAGAAAGCAGTTATAACTAGGGGTTAAATTGAGGGAATGTGGGGTATTAGAAATAAATGGCACTGAAAAGTCTGTGGGGAATGTGTTATCACTGTAAATATTCATATACATATATATTTTAAATTTGTGGTCCAACGCTGTGTGACTTACCCCCTTCACTGCGCTAAGTTCTGTGCCGTATTTATCGGCATCAGAACGAGGTTCCCATTGGCGCCTATGGAAGCACGCTCTTGTGAGTGCAAAGCTTCCATGCAATTCCCATTGCACTCATCTTGTAATACTAGTGCATATTTGCGTGCGCCGGTATTACTGAGTGGAGCTCAAATATTGTGCTCGCAAAAGCAAACTTTTAATCTAGTCCTAAATATAGTAGGATTTGTGCAAAAAACAGATTTAGCCTTGCTGCCACTCCTAAATATTTTTTTTTAGAATAATCTTTGTTGGATGAGATGGAACAAGATGTTGGGGGCATACATAGGGGCATATTTATCAAGCTCCGAATGGAGCTTGATGTCCCAGCAGTTATGAAGCAGCGGTCACAAAGACCGCTGCTCCATAACCTGTCCGCCTGCTCTGAGCAGGCGGACAGACATCGCCGGAAATCAACCCAATTGATTATGATCGGGTTGATTGACACCCCCTGCTGGCGGCCCATTGGCCGTGAGTCTGCAGGGGGCGTCTGAGCTGCTGGTGCAATGCTGAATACGGCGAGCTTATTGCTCGCCGTATTCAGCAAGGTCTGTCGGACCTGATCCGCACTGTCGGATCAGGTCCGACAGACCTTAATAAACATGGGCCATAGTAACTAACAAATAGGTAGATTGCAAGTTATGGGCGCAATAGTGTGCGAATTTCACACTCCATTGCGCTGCCATTACAAGTTTTGAAACAGCCGACTTGTGTGGGCGATATGGTTGCGTTGAGCTCCATACCGCACAAAATACAAGCGCTGTTTTGACGTGCTCGTGCACGCTTTCCCCATAGACATCAATGGGGAGAGTGGGTTAGACAAAAACCTAATACCTGAAGCGCGGAATGAAAAGCTCCGTAACGCAGCCCAATTAATGTCTATGGGGAAAAAAAAGTTATGTTTAAACCTAACACCCTAACATAAGCCCCATGTCTAAACACCCCTAATCTGCTGCCCCCGACATCGCCGACACCTACATAAACTTATTAACCCCTAATCTACCGCTCCCGATATCGCCGCCCCTGAAATAAATCTATTAACCCCTAATCTGTCGCTCCTGATATCGCTGCCACTATACTAAAGTTATTAACCCCTATTCCCCTGCACCCCAACATCGCCCACACTATAATAAATCTATTAACTCCTA
Source organism: Bombina bombina (assembly GCF_027579735.1). Lineage (NCBI taxonomy): Eukaryota > Metazoa > Chordata > Amphibia > Anura > Bombinatoridae > Bombina > Bombina bombina. The sequence goes on from NC_069504.1 coordinate 577,279,189, forward strand.
TTCTGCCGCTCCCCGACATCGCCGCCACTAAATAAAGTTATTAAACCTTAAACCTCTGGCCTCCCACATCACTACCACTAAATAAACGTATTAATCCCTAAACCGCCAGCCCCCCACATTGCAACAACCTAAATTAAACTATATTAACCCCTAAACCTAACCATAACCGTAACCCTAACACACCCTAACTTTAACATAATTAAAATAGAGCTACAATAAAGTTATAATTATTAACTAAATAATACCTATTTAAAATTAAATACATACTTACCTGTGAAATAAAACCTAAGTTAGCTACAATATAACTAATAGTTATATTGTAGCTAGCTTATGTTTTATTTTTATTTCACAGTAAGTTTGTATTTAGTTTTATTTTTATTTGACAGGTAAGTTTGTAGACTAGTTAGTAAATAGTTATGAATTATTTACTAACTACCTAGTTAAAATAAATACAAACATACCTGTGAAATAAAACCTAAGCTGCCTTACACTAAAACCTAACATTACAAAAATAAAAAACACTAAAATTTAAAAACAAAAAACAAAACTACCATTACAAAAAATAACAAACTGCTAGATTACGAGTTTTGCGGTAAGAGCTGCTCAGTACTAACTTGCAACTTATTGTCACCACTCACTTACCTACAGCACTGGTATTACAGGTTTGCAAAAACCCGGCGTTAGCAGGCAATATTGCACAGTAAAGAAAAATTGAGCTCCATACCGCACTCCAATACCAGCGCTGCAGTGAGTTGCGGTGAGCTGGTTTTACGTGCTCGTGCACGATTTCCCCATAGACATCAATGGGGAGAGCCAGCTTAAAAAAAGCCTAACACCTGCAATAAAGGAGCGTAAAGCTCCGTAACGCAGCCCCATTGATTCCTATGGGGAAACTAAATTTATGTTTACACCTAACACCCTAACATGAACCCCGAGTCTAAACACCCCTAATCTGCCGCCCCCGACATCACCAACATCTACATTATATTTATTAACCCCTAATCTGCCGCCCCCGACACCTACCTACACTTATTAACCCCTAATATGCCGCCCCTAACATCGCCGCCCCCTACCTACATTTATTATGGAACAGCCAATAGAATGCAAGCTCAATTGTATTGGCTTATTGGATCAGCCAATAGGATTGAAGCTCAATCCTATTGGCTGATTGCATCAGCCAATAGGATTTTTTCACCTTCAATTTCCGATTGGCTGATAGAATTCTATCAGTCAATCGGAATTTAAGGGATGCCATCTTGGATAACGTCACTTAAAGGAACCTTCATTCTTCGTTAGCCGTCGGAAGAAGAGGATGCTCCGCGTCGGATGAAGACTTCTGCCGGCTTGGATGAAGACTTCTGCCGCTTCGTTGAGGTCTTCTGCCGGCTTGAGGATTGATGTCGGGTCTTCAAAAACTGTAAGTGGATCTTCAGGGGTTAGTGTTAGTTTTTTTTAAGGGTTTATTGGGTGGGTTTTATTTTTATCTTAGGGTTTGGGCAGAAAAAGAGCTAAATGCCCTTTTAAGGGCAATGCCCATGCAAATGCCCTTTTCAGGGCAATGGGGAGCTTAGGTTTTTTTGTTAGTTAGTTTTTTTTTTATTTTGGGGGGTTGGTTGGGTGGTGGGTTTTACTGTTGGGGGGGGTGTTTGTATTTTTTTACAGGTAAAAGAGCTGATTTATTTGGGGCAATGCCCTACAAAAGGCCCTTTTAAGGGCTATTGGCAGTTTAGTTTAGGCTAGAGTTTTTTTAATTTTGGGGGGGCTTTTTTATTTTGATAGGGCTATTAGTTTAGATGTAATTCTTTTTTATTTTTGATCATTTTGTTTGTTATTTTTTGTAATTTAGTATATGTATATATATATATATATATATATGTTATTTTAGTTTTCTTTAATTTGTAGTTAGTTTAATTTTAGTTTAATAGTTATATTAGTTTAGTTGTTAGTTTAAACTTATTTTTTTTAATTTGACAGGTAAGTTTGAATTTAATTTAAGATAGGGAAATTGTAATTTTAATATAAAGTTAGGGGGGGCGTTAGGTTTAGGGGCTACTAGTTTAAATTAGTTAATTGCGATGTGGGGGGCTTTCGGTTTAGGGGTTAATAGTTTAATTTAGTATAATTTGTTGTGGGGGGCTTGCGGTTTAGGGGTTAATAGGTTTATTATAGTGCCGGCGGTGATGGGGAGCAGCGGAATAGGGTTTAATAACTTTAGTATAGTGGGGGCGATGTGGGCGGACAGCAGATTAGGGGTTAATAATATTTAAAAATTGTTTGCGATGCGGGAGGGCGGCGGTTTAGGGGTTAATAATTTTATTATAGTGGTGACGTCGGGGAGCGGTGGAATAGGGGTTAATAAATGTTATTAGTGGCAGCGATGTCGGGAGCGGCAGATTAGGGGTTAATAACTTTAATATAGTATTTGCGATGCGGGAGGGCCTCGGTTTAGGGGTTAATAGGTAGTTTATGGGTTTTAGTGTACTTTGTAACACTTTAGTTCTGAATTTTATGTAACAGTTTTGTTGCGTTAAACTCATAACTACTGCTCTCAGATGGCGGTACAGATCGTGTCGGTATAGGCTGTAACGCAAGCTTTTTAGCCTCACCACAAAACTTGTAATGGCTGCGCTATGGAAGTCCCATGAAAAAACGTCATTTTTACGAGTGCGGGACTGACGTTGCGTTACAGGCTAAAAGGCTTGCGGGAAGGCTATACCGACAGGACTCGTAATGGCTGCGTTGCTGTTTTAACGCTGAAATTACAATTTTGTCAGCATTAAAGCGCGAACACATAACCCGTAATCTACCTGAAAGTGATTTGAAAGACAGCAATAGAATAGAAAGGCAAGGAGAAATGGAGGATATGCAAGAATAGAAATTTAGTAGATTTAGAAATGTCAGATAGAAGATAATTGCAAAGGAGAAGAGAGGGAGGGATTATTAAGTGATAGACATAAAGGCCTAGATTTAGAGTTCGGCGGTAGCCGTGAAAACCAGCGTTAGAGGCTCCTAACGCTGGTTTTAGGCTACCGCCGGTATTTGGAGTCAGTGATTAAAGGGTCTAACGCTCACTTTTCAGCCGCGACTTTTCCATACCGCAGATCCCCTTACGTCAATTGCGTATCCTATCTTTTCAATGGGATCTTTCTAACGCTGGTATTTAGAGTCGTTTCTGAAGTGAGCGTTAGAGCTCTAACGACAAAACTCCAGCCGCCGGAAAATAGCAGGAGTTAAGAGCTTTCTGGGCTAACGCCGGTTCATGAAGCTCTTAACTACTGTACCCTAAAGTACACTAACACCCATAAACTACCTATGTACCCCTAAACCGAGGTCCCCCCACATCGCCGCCACTCGATTAAAATTTTTTAACCCCTAATCTGTCGACCGCCAACTACGTTATACTTATGTACCCCTAATCTGCTGCCCCTAACCCCGCCGACCCCTGTATTATATTTATTAACCCCTAATCTGCCCCCCACAACGTCGCCGCCAGCTACTTACAATAATTAACCCCTAATCTGCTGACCGCAAAGCACCGCCACCTACGTTATCCTTATGTACCCCTAATCTGCTGCCCCTAACACCGCCGACCCCTATATTATATTTATTAACCCCTAATCTGCCCCCCTCAACGTCGCCGACACCTGCCTACACTTATTAACCCCTAATCTGCCGAGCGGACCTGAGCGCTACTATAATAAAGTAATTAACCCCTAATCCGCCTCACTAACCCTATCATAAGTAGTATTAACCCCTAATCTGCCCTCCCTAACATCGCCGACACCTACCTTCAATTATTAACCCCTAATCTGACGACCGGAGCTCATCGCTACTATAATAAATGGATTAACCCCTAAAGCTAAGTCTAACCCTAACACTAACACCCCCCTAACTTAAATATAATTTAAATCTAACGAAATTAATTAACTCTTATTAAATAAATTATTCCTATTTAAAGCTAAATACTTACCTGTAAAATAAATCCTAATATAGCTACAATATAAATTATAATTATATTATAGCTATTTTAGGATTAATATTTATTTTACAGGTAACTTTGTAATTATTTTAACCAGGTACAATAGCTATTAAATAGTTAAGAACTATTTAATAGTTACCTAGTTAAAATAATAACAAATTTACCTGTAAAATAAATCCTAACCTAAGTTATAATTAAACATAACACTACCCTATCAATAAATTAATTAAATAAACTACCTACAATTACCTACAATTAACCTAACACTACACTATCAATAAATAAATTAAATACAATTGCTACAAATAACTACAATTACATAAACTAACTAAAGTACAAAAAATAAAAAAGAACTAAGTTACAAAAAATAAAAAAATATTTACCAACATTAGAAAAATATTACAACAATTTAAAACTAATTACACCTACTCTAAGCCCCCTAATAAAATAACAAAGACCCCCAAAATAAAAAATTCCCTACCCTATTCTAAATTAATAAATGTAAAAGCTCTTTTACCTTACCATCCAGGTATCACCGATACGTCCTGGCATCCGGTGCTGAAGAGGTCCAGAAGAGGCTCCAAAGTCTTCCTCCTATCCGGCAAGAAGAGGACATCCGGACCGGCAAACATCTTCTCCAAGCGGCATCTTCGATCTTCTTCCATCCGGTGCGGAGCGGGTCCATCTTGAAGCAGCCGACGCGGATCCATCCTCTTCTTCCGTTGTCTCCCGACGAATGACGGTTCCTTTAAGGGACGTCATCCAAGATGGCGTCCCTCGAATTCCGATTGGCTGATCCAATCAGTTCAATCCGATTGGCTGATCCAATCAGCCAATCAGATTGAGCTCGCATTCTATTGGCTGATCGGAACAGCCAATAGAATGCGAGCTCAATCTGATTGGCTGATTGGATCAGCCAATCGGATTGAACTTGATTCTGATTGGCTGATTCCATCAGCCAATCAGAATATTCCTACCTTAATTCCGATTGGCTGATAGAATCCTATCAGCCAATCGGAATTCGAGGGACGCCATCTTGGATGACGTCCCTTAAAGGAACCGTCATTCGTCGGGAGACAACGGAAGAAGAGGATGGATCCGCGTCGGCTGCTTCAAGATGGACCCGCTCCGCACCGGATGGAAGAAGATCGAAGATGCCGCTTGGAGAAGATGTTTGCCGGTCCGGATGTCCTCTTCTTGCCGGATAGGAGGAAGACTTTGGAGCCTCTTCTGGACCTCTTCAGCACCGGATGCCAGGACGGATCGGTGATACCTGGATGGTGAAGACAAGGTAGGAAGATCTTCAGGGGCTTAGTGTTAGGTTTATTTAAGGGGGGTTTGGGTTAGATTAGGGGTATGTGGGTGGTGGGTTGTAATGTTGGGGGGGGGTATTGTATGTTTTTTTTACAGGCAAAAGAGCTGATTTTCTTGGGGCATGCCCCGCAAAGGGCCCTGTTCAGGGCTGGTAAGGTAAAAGAGCTTTTACATTTATTAATTTAGAATAGGGTAGGGAATTTTTTATTTTGGGGGTCTTTGTTATTTTATTAGGGGGCTTAGAGTAGGTGTAATTAGTTTAAAATTGTTGTAATATTTTTCTAATGTTGGTAAATATTTTTTTATTTTTTGTAACTTAGTTCTTTTTTATTTTTTGTACTTTAGTTAGTTTATGTAATTGTAGTTATTTGTAGCAATTGTATTTAATTTATTTATTGATAGTGTAGTGTTAGGTTAATTGTAGGTAATTGTAGGTAGTTTATTTAATTAATTTATTGATAGGGTAGTGTTAGGTTTAATTATAACTTAGGTTAGGATTTATTTTACAGGTAAATTTGTTATTATTTTAACTAGGTAACTATTAAATAGTTCTTAACTATTTAATAGCTATTGTACCTGGTTAAAATAATTACAAAGTTACCTGTAAAATAAATATTAATCCTAAAATAGCTATAATATAATTATAATTTATATTGTAGCTATATTAGGATTTATTTTACAGGTAAGTATTTAGCTTTAAATAGGAATAATTTATTTAATAAGAGTTAATTAATTTCGTTAGATTTAAATTATATTTAAGTTAGGGGGGTGTTAGTGTTAGGGTTAGACTTAGCTTTAGAGTTTAATCCATTTATTATAGTAGCGATGAGCTCCAGTCGTCAGATTAGGGGTTAATAATTGAAGTTAGGTGTCGGCGATGTTAGGGAGGGCAGATTAGGGGTTAATACTATTTATGATAGGGTTAGTGAGGCGGGTTAGGGGTTAATACATTTATTATAGTAGCGGTGCGGTCCGCTCGGCAGATTAGGGGTTAATAAGTGTAGGCAGGTGTCGGCGACGTTGAGGGGGGCAGATTAGGGGTTAATAAATATAATATAGGGGTTGGCGGTGTTAGGGGCAGCAGATTAGGGGTACATAGGGATAATGTAAATTGCGGCGGTTTACGGAGCGGCAGATTAGGGGTTAATAATATAATGCAGGTGTCAGCGATAGCGGGGGCGGCAGATTAGGGGTTAATAAGTGTAAGGTTAGGGGTGTTTAGACTCGGGGTACATGTTAGGGTGTTAGGTGCAGACGTAGGAAGTGTTTCCCCATAGGAAACAATGGGGCTGCGTTAGGAGCTGAACGCTGCTTTTTTGCAGGTGTTAGGTTTTTTTTCAGCTCAAACAGCCCCATTGTTTCCTATGGGAGAATCGTGCACGGGCACGTTTTTGAGGCTGGCCGCGTCCGTAAGCAACTCTGGTATCGAGAGTTGCATTTGCGGTAAAAATGCTCTACGCTCCTTTTTTGGAGCCTAACGCAGCATTTTTTTGAACTCTCGATACCAGAGTTAATATTATGGTGCGGCCAGAAAAAAGCCCGCGGAGCGTTAACAGCCCATCTACCGCCAAACTCCAAATCTAGGCCAAAGAAAGGTGAGAGTGCAACAGCCTCTAGAGTGAGAGAGAAAGGGAACTATAAGCAGATAGCATACACTTTTTGTTTAAATTTGGAACTTGTTGTTTTGTGCCAAAGACAAAACAATTTGACAAAAAAATACAAATAAAATCACAAGTGACTGTGGTAAAAATATGCAACACAATAAAATAGAAAAATAATGTGTATATCATCACTTTGTTGAATGATACATATAACCAGAAATTCTCCAAAATATATCAATTGTGATATTTTTTTGCATATCAAGTTCACCAAATAGACAAAACAAACACAACAGTAACATATCACAGAGGTCATTTTAATCAGATTCCAAAATGCTTATTCATATAGACCACACATGAAAACAAGATTTATCTTTTATGCAAGTGTATTATTAAAGGCTAATACTGCCTCCAGATCATGATCCTAATAATAAACTTTATCTTCACCTACATGAACAGGAACATCTGTTTTTTTATTTATTTTTTATTTTATTTTAACACACCAGCTCTCAGATGCAACAAAGAAAGAAATGTACTTAAAGGGACATAATACTCATATGCTAAATCACTTGAACCTGATGCAGTATAACTGTAAAAAGCTGACAGGAAAATATCACCTGAGCATCTCTATGTAAAAAAGGAAGATATTTTCCTCAGCTCAGCAGAGTAAGTTCTGTGTAAAATGTTATACTCAGCTGTTGCTCAGCTGCAGGTAAAAATAAATAAATGAAGAAATGAACAGCAGCCAATCAGCATCAACAGTGCTGAGGTCATGAACTATTTTACTGTGATCTCATGAGCTTTGACTTAACTCTCATGAGATTTCATTGTAAACTTCCTTAAGCTGAATAGGGAAATAAGATGAGTGTGCACGTAAGCTCGCTCCTTCTGCTGTCCCGGGACAGACATACTGATTTGTTGCTTAGAAGTCCTTTACAATGGGATGTGGCTATTGAGAAACTTTTGAGGTAAAATATCTTACTGTGATCTCATGAGATTTAACTTAACTCTCATGAGATTTCATTGTAAACTTCCTTAAGCTGAATAGGGAAATAAGATGAGTGTGCACGTAAGCTCGCTCCTTCTGCTGTCCCGGGACAGGCATACTAATTTGTTGCTTAGAAGTCCTTTACAATAGGATGTGGCTACTGAGAAACTTTTGAGGTAAAATTTCTTTCTTTTTTACATATAGATGTTCTAGTCAGATTTTTACAGCTATGCTGCATCACTTTCAAGTGTTTAAACATTTGGGTATTATGGCCCTTTAAATGACCCGGGATGGCCCAGTATGTTTGTATTCTCATTTATAAGGTATTAGAACAGGTATGTCCACTGTAAGGCCCTGGTGCTACAATACTTAACATTTACATTTTGTTTATATTTAAGTACAGTATGAAAAAAAAAAAAAAAAATATATATATATATATATATATATAGAATTAAGTAGAATGTTACCACTCAGTGTCAGTGAGTGGAAACAAGCGTTACTCAAGTAAATGCGCTAGTCAGAGGTATGAAAATCTCATAGAGCAGCTATGAAGGTACAAATATTGTATGATAGACAAAGTCTATACAATATAGGAAAAATAGGAGTCAAAGGGTAAACAGCGCTTATGGAGAATCTTAAAAACTGAATAATATTAAAGTCTCGGCAGTGTTGGTGGATAAAGAAAAGAGTCTTTGATAGGATATTGGAATCCTAGTGTAATGAAGGCGTAATAGATACCCTTACCAAAAGTTACCTCAATCCTATGAGGTAAGTTTGCCGCATTGGAGGATGTATCTAGTGGTTGAATGAATCCTGGATGTTCTGGTCTGTATAAAATCGCTGCCTCTTGGAGTAGAATGGGATGTGGGTACCCTTTGTGCTGGTTTCTTTAGGAAACTTCCTGTATTTATTGCCTCTTGGAGCTTGGTTTTCTTGTCTTGGTATGAACTTTCTGTAGAGAGATGAGATGAAATAGGATTAGAAGCAGTGTGGATGTAGATCCAGTGAGTAACTCTGCCACTTTTAACAGAGCCACTTAGAATCAGAGAGCCAAGGCCTTGGCTCTCTGATTCTAAGTGGCTCTGTTAAAAGTGGCAGAGTTACTCACTGGATCTACATCCACACTGCTTCTAATCCTATTTCATCTCATCTCTCTACAGAAAGTTCATACCAAGACAAGAAAACCAAGCTCCAAGAGGCAATAAATACAGGAAGTTTCCTAAAGAAACCAGCACAAAGGGTACCCACATCCCATTCTACTCCAAGAGGCAGCGATTTTATACAGACCAGAACATCCAGGATTCATTCAACCACTAGATACATCCTCCAATGCGGCAAACTTACCTCATAGGATTGAGGTAACTTTTGGTAAGGGTATCTATTACGCCTTCATTACACTAGGATTCCAATATCCTATCAAAGACTCTTTTCTTTATCCACCAACACTGCCGAGACTTTAATATTATTCAGTTTTTAAGATTCTCCATAAGCGCTGTTTACCCTTTGACTCCCATATATATATATATATACAGTATATATATATATATACACAGTATATATATATATATATATATATATATATATATATATATATATATATATATACACAGTTGTACGCAAAAGTTTAGGCACCCCTGACAATTTCCATGATTTTCATTTATAAATAATTAGGTGTTTGTATTAGCAATTTCATTTTGATCTATCAAATAACTGAAGGACACAGTAATACTTCATTAGTGAAATGAGGTTTATTGGATTAAAAGAAAATGTGCAATATGCATCAAAACAAAATTAGACAGGTGCATGGGCACCCCAACAGAAATATTGCATCAATATTTAGTAGAGCCTCCATTAGCAAAAATAACAGCCTCTAGACGCTTCCTATAGCCTGTAATGAGTGTCTGGATTCTGGATGAATGTATTTTGGACCATTCCTCCTTGCAAAACATCTCCATTTCAGTTGGGTTTGATGGTTGCCGAGCATGGACAGCCCGCTTCAATTCACCCCACAGATTTTAAATGATATTCAGGTCTGGGGACTGGGATGGCCATTCCAAACCATTGTACTTGTTCCTCTGCATAAATGCCAGAGTAGATTTTGAGCAGTGTTTTGGGTCATTGTCTTGTTGAAATATCCAGCTCCGGGGTAACTTCAACTTTGTGACTGATTCCACAACATTATTCTCAAGTATCTGCTTATATTGAGTGGAATCCATGCGACACTCAACTTTAGCAAGATTCCCAGTACTGGCACTGGCCACACAACCCCCCAGCATAATGGAACATCCACCAAATTTTACTGTGGCTAGCAAGTGTTTGTCTTGGAACTCTGTGTTCTTTTTCCGCCATGCATGACGCCCCTTGTTATGACCAAATAACTCAATCTTTGTTTCATCAGTCCACAGCACCTTCTTCCAAAATGAAGCTGGTTTGTCCAAATGTGCGTTTGCATACCTCAAGCGACTCTGTTTGTGGCGTATGCAGAAAAGGCTTTTTCCGCATCACTCTCCCATACGCTAAATTGTCGAACGGTGCACAGTGACACCATCTGCAGCAAGATGATGTTGTAGGTCTTTGGAGGTGGTCTGTGGGCTGTTTTTGACCGTTCTCACCATCCTTTGCCTTTGCCTCTCCGATATTTTACTTCTAGTCTTAACAAGAACTGTGCCTGTGGTCTTCCATTTCCTCACTATGTTCCTCACAGTAAACACTGACAGCTTAAATCTCTGCAATAGCTTTTTGTAGCCTTCCCCTAAACCATAATGTTAAACAATCTTTGTTTTCAGGTCATTTGAGAGTTGTTTTGAGGCCCCCATGTTGCCACTCTTCAGAGGAGAGTCAAAGAGAACAACAACTTGCAATTGGCCACCTTAAATACCTTTTCTCATGATTGGATGCACCTGTCTATGAAGTTCAAGGCTTAATGGGCTCACCAAACCAATTGTGTCTTCCAATTAATCAGTGCTAGGTAGTTACAGGTATTCAAATCAACAAACTGACAAGGGTGCCCAAATTTATGCACCTATCTAATGTCATTTTGATGCATATTGCACATTTTCTGTTAATCCAATAAACCTAATTTCACTACTGAAGTTTTACTGTGTCCTTCAGTTATTTGATAGATCAAAATGACATTGCTGATCCAAACACCCAATTATTTATAAATGAAAATCATGGAAATTGTCAGGGGTGCCTAAACTTTTGCATACGCCTGTATATATATATATATATATATATATATATATATATATATATATATATATATATATATATATATATATATATATAAAGGAGGAAAGTGTAGCAGCACTCCAGCTTAAAAAGCAAACGTATAAGCTTGATTAGGCTTGTCTTTCCCTTGGTGCACTTCAAAAGTATAAACACCCACCAGTAAAGAGGAAGTCACTCACAGGGTCTTGTATGAAAACACAAAGTCTTTAATAAGACTTTGTGTTTTCATACAAGACCCTGTGATTGACTTCCTCTTTACTGGTGGGTATAATATATATATATATATATATATATATATATATATATATATATATATATATATACACACACACACATATATATATATATATATACAGGTGGCCCTCGTTTTACAACGGTTCAACTTACACCGTTTCAGAATAACAACCTTTTTTTCCAGTCATGTGACTGCTATTTAAAAGCATTGAGAAGCAGTGCATTTATTAAAATAGCCAGTAGGTGGAGCTGTCCGCTTGTGTTGCAGCAAAGCCAAACAAGCTGAAATTAATCCGTTTAACCAGACCTGAGCTATCGAACAGATTTCAAAGGAACACGATCTTCCTGTCTATAAATCAGTCCAGATTGGAATGCCTAGAAAAAACTGTTTGCAGAAAAATGCAAGTGAAGTCTGTGTTGTGTTTATTTTATTAGGTTTATAATGCTGTTTAGCAAATGTTTTTGTTCATTTAACTTAATTTAATTATATATTTTGTGTTGTGTGATTATTTTATTAGGTTTATAATGCATTTAAAGTCTTCATTTCAAAGTTTTAAAAATAATATATTAGGTGTTATTATGACAATTTTGAGAGGGGCCTGGAACCTATCTCCCTCACTTCCCATTGATTTATATTATAAACTCAGTTTCAATTTACAACGGTTTCGATTTACAACCATTCCTTCTGGAACCTAACCCCGGCGTAAACTGAGGGCTACCTGAGTATATATATATATATATATATATATATACAAAATCCCAAATGAACTCTGCACTCACTCCGCTGTTCAACCGCCCAGGGTGCATCCAATGCCGCAGTGTGCCTTTACAAATATCCAAGAAAAGAGCACTCACCAGGACTTGTACCTTAAAGCAATTACCGCTTTATTTTAACAAAGTGACGTTTCGAGGATTTTAACCTCGTCCTCAGACTTTACAACAGTGTACATACCTGAATGCCTTTTAAACCCTCCACCGACTATCACCGCGATACCGGAAGTCACCCGGCGTCCTGTGCGCAAGACTGCGCATGTCAGAGCGTCGGCATGGCAACCGGCCGCGGTGTACACTAAAAACAAAATTGTGAATACAAACGGTTACAATATAGAGCAGTTCAATTGTTACAATCTCAATGCACTTAACAATCTAACACTATCTATTATAAGAGCTAGATAGTTACAACACTTAACATCTCCACGATGCGTGTAGTTTACTGTGTCAAATTTACCTGACTATTTCTAAACTGGGAATAGGTATAGACATAATTTTGAATCAAACATATCACCTAGTATGGCCATACTAGCTATCAGAATACACTTTACTGCTAACATCTGGATAATACTCCCTAACCTTTGGTATCACAGATAACAGTGCCAGTCCAGGTTGGTATTCAACCCTCCGGGCACCAAAGTGCCCAGATTGAAGATCCACCTGGACTCGCACTGCAACAGGAGTCTATCCCTATCACCCCCTCTAGTTGGGGGTGGAATGTGATCGATGATCACATACCTCAGGTCTGCAACCGTATGGCCAGTCAGCGCAAAATGTCGTGCCACGGGTTGGTCTGACCCCTTGTTTTTTATAGCCAATCGAATGGCTGCACGATGATTGGCCATACGGGTGCGCAAGTCGTCGATAGTCTTTCCGACATAGAATAACCCACACGGACAGTGTAATAAATACACTATATGTGTCGTCGTGCAGGTTACTCTATGCCGGATAGTGTATCTGCGATTGGTGGTTGGATGAACAAAGAATTTTGCGTTAGATAAACCACTACATGTGGTACATCCCGTACACTTATAGCAACCAGGTTTCTTAGTCTGTAGCCAGTTCGATTTTTCGTAGCACAATACAGGGTCAACCTTCACCAGAATGTCCCGTAGAGAGCGTGATCTTCTAAAGCCTACTTGTGGATATCTGGAACCCCTAAATGGCAGATTTTTATCACTTTCCACGATATTCCAGTTCTTTTTTACCAATTTTTGTAGGTTCTGCTTGTCTGAGGTATAAGTAGTCGTCAATATCATCCTTCTCTCTTTATCCCTTTTTATCACAGTTCTTAAAGCTGTATCCTGATCCATGGAGGTAAACTTCTGGAAGTGTTGGTTAATCTGTTTCTCTTGGTAACCCCTCTGTAAGAATCGTGCTTTCATTTCTATCAACTGTTGTTGGGCATTACTCTGTTTGTTGTTATTCCGCATAACCCGCTTGAATTGAGAGATAGGTAAAGCCTTCTTGAGTGATGGAGGATGGCAGCTAGTAGCCTCCAATAATGAGTTCCTATCTGTCTCCTTTTTGTACAAAGTTGTGCCCAACACACCATCTTCCATAGATATTCGCAGGTCGAGGAAATCTACTGATGTGGAACTCTTGGTCATCTGCGTTTTGCATAAAGTGGTGTAGCATTTTGAATAAATGCGCTTTAGATTTGATGCTTCTGGTCATTGAAGAAGTGAGAATATTACTGGATAAAGTCGATGTCGAAATTCAACAATTTGAATTTACACACATAACGACACTAGAAGCCGATCAAGAAAACAAATGGTTAGAAAAATTAACCAAACAAGTACTGGATTTCGAAACAGAATTGCTAACTTTCAAGAATCGGAAGTGGGATGCTGTAGAATCTGATTATAAAGAGAAAAAGGTCTATAGGTGGTTACTTTCGGCAGAAGAAAGACAGAGGACCTTTGAAATCAGACCTAGGAGACCAAGATTCTACAAACCAAGAAATATGACCACAATAGATTCTTCCGGCAATAGCACTGACTCAGATGGGATAACATCTACCGAAGCATCACAAAGATCATTTGATGGGGGGATCACTACAAGATCAAAAAACTTGGCAGGCATCGGACGCACATCAGGAGAGGGGGTGGTAAGGGGAAGACCACCCAGAGCCAAACGCAGAATGTAACGAATGACATAGTAATCAACCTCAGCTCTTACCAGTTGTCAGCGTTGGAGATCAAGATACTAAATAAAGGCTTGTCGTTTATCCCAACAGCTTTCTACAAACCCTTTGATATGTACATAGATATGCAAAAATTTGAACGGAACTTAAGATTGAAGGAGCATTTTGGTATGGGACTTGGAGATACTACTGAAGAAACTGCTAACATCCACAAATTAAAACCTAAAAGCACCTATGATTGCTCAAGTACAAATCCTAGCATTAAAACGTACAGTAGACTACTATTGGATGACACAGAGAGAATGTGTAATTCGGCTAAACCGGGTTGCAGAAACAACTTAACCAAAGAAGAAAAGAGAGCACTGGATAACTTGAGCACAAATAAAGATCTAATCTTTAGGGAGGCCGATAAGGGAGGCGCATTGGTCATAATGGACTATTCTTACTACAAGCAAGAGATACTTTCTCAGCTGACGGATACGGCTACATACAAACAACTGACCTACAATCCTACCATGTTGTTCAAGAAACAGATAGATGAAGTTTTAGATCGAGCATTCAGGATTGGATGGTTGACGAAACAAGAAAGGAACTTTATGGAAGTAAAGTTCCCAAGGGTTCCGGCTTTTTACACACTGCCGAAGATCCATAAGCACCCGAATTGCCCACCGGGCAGACCTATTGTGTCCTCCATAGGATCCCTCTTACAACCGGTAGCAGTATTTCTGGATAGTATACTCCAACCATGTGTCCGCAATATGCCTTCGTTTCTGTTGGACTCGATTAGTCTGATTAAAGAGATCAAATCATTTCCAACAATCAAACAACCCATCTTATTAGCAACATTGGATGTGGTTAGTCTGTATACCTCCATACCACACGAACAGGGGATGATGGCAGTTCGCAAACAATTGAATCGATACCCATACGTGGGACCTCCAGTAGAGTTAATCCTGGAACTATTGGATCTCTGCCTCAGCAGAAACTACTTCAAGTTTGAGAAATCGTTCTTTTTGCAACTACAAGGGACGGCGATGGGGTCTAATATGGCCCCATCGTACGCCAATTTATTTATGGCAGAATTTGAAGAACGTGACACGGATCTATTTCTACACCAACACATTAAATATTTCAAACGCTATATAGATGATTTGATCATTCTATGGTCAGGTACGGAGGAGGAATTAGATGATTGGCATAGGATATTAAACACCATTAATCCAAAGCTACAATTCAAGATGACCAAGAGTTCCACATCAGTAGATTTCCTCGACCTGCGAATATCTATGGAAGATGGTGTGTTGGGCACAACTTTGTACAAAAAGGAGACAGATAGGAACTCATTATTGGAGGCTACTAGCTGCCATCCTCCATCACTCAAGAAGGCTTTACCTATCTCTCAATTCAAGCGGGTTATGCGGAATAACAACAAACAGAGTAATGCCCAACAACAGTTGATAGAAATGAAAGCACGATTCTTACAGAGGGGTTACCAAGAGAAACAGATTAACCAACACTTCCAGAAGTTTACCTCCATGGATCAGGATACAGCTTTAAGAACTGTGATAAAAAGGGATAAAGAGAGAAGGATGATATTGACGACTACTTATACCTCAGACAAGCAGAACCTACAAAAATTGGTAAAAAAGAACTGGAATATCGTGGAAAGTGATAAAAATCTGCCATTTAGGGGTTCCAGATATCCACAAGTAGGCTTTAGAAGATCACGCTCTCTACGGGACATTCTGGTGAAGGTTGACCCTGTATTGTGCTACGAAAAATCGAACTGGCTACAGACTAAGAAACCTGGTTGCTATAAGTGTACGGGATGTACCACATGTAGTGGTTTATCTAACGCAAAATTCTTTGTTCATCCAACCACCAATCGCAGATACACTATCCGGCATAGAGTAACCTGCACGACGACACATATAGTGTATTTATTACACTGTCCGTGTGGGTTATTCTATGTCGGAAAGACTATCGACGACTTGCGCACCCGTATGGCCAATCATCGTGCAGCCATTCGATTGGCTATAAAAAACAAGGGGTCAGACCAACCCGTGGCACGACATTTTGCGCTGACTGGCCATACGGTTGCAGACCTGAGGTATGTGATCATCGATCACATTCCACCCCCAACTAGAGGGGGTGATAGGGATAGACTCCTGTTGCAGTGCGAGTCCAGGTGGATCTTCAATCTGGGCACTTTGGTGCCCGGAGGGTTGAATACCAACCTGGACTGGCACTGTTATCTGTGATACCAAAGGTTAGGGAGTATTATCCAGATGTTAGCAGTAAAGTGTATTCTGATAGCTAGTATAGCCATACTAGGTGATATGTTTGATTCAAAATTATGTCTATACCTATTCCCAGTTTAGAAATAGTCAGGTAAATTTGACACAGTAAACTACACGCATCGTGGAGATGTTAAGTGTTGTAACTATCTAGCTCTTATAATAGATAGTGTTAGATTGTTAAGTGCATTGAGATTGTAACAATTGAACTGCTCTATATTGTAACCGTTTGTATTCACAATTTTGTTTTTAGTGTACACCGCGGCCGGTTGCCATGCCGACGCTCTGACATGCGCAGTCTTGCGCACAGGACGCCGGGTGACTTCCGGTATCGCGGTGATAGTCGGTGGAGGGTTTAAAAGGCATTCAGGTATGTACACTGTTGTAAAGTCTGAGGACGAGGTTAAAATCCTCGAAACGTCACTTTGTTAAAATAAAGCGGTAATTGCTTTAAGGTACAAGTCCTGGTGAGTGCTCTTTTCTTGGATATTTATATATATATATATATATATATATAAAGGCATACCTCATTTTATTGTACTTCGCTTTATTGCGCTTTTTTTTTTTACAAATTAAAGGTTTGTGGCAACCCTATGTCGAGCAAGTTTACTGGTGCATTTTTTCCAACATATATACACATATAAACACATAAATATAAATGAATACACATAAATACACACCTATATATACACACCACCAGCAAAAAGAGTATGATTCACTTAAAGGGAAACTGAACCCAAATTTTTTCTTTTGTGATTCAGATAGAGCATGCAATTTTAAGCAACTTTCTAATTTACTCCTTTTAGCAAATTTTCTTCGTTCTCTTGCTATTAATTGAAAAAGAAGGCATCTACACTTTTTTGGTTCAGACCTCTGGAAAGCACTTTCTTTTATTGGTGGATGAATCTATCCACCAATCAGCAAGAACAACCCAGGTTGTTTACCAAAAATGGGCCGGCATCTAAACTTACATTCTTGCATTTCAAATAAAGATACCAAGAGAATGAAGAAAATTTGATAATAGGAGTAAATTAGAAAGTTGCTTAAAATGTCATGCTCTATCTGAATCATGAAATAAAACATTTGGGTTCAGTTTCCCTTTAAGGCTCAGATGATGGTTATCATTTTTTAACAATAAAGTATTTTTTAATTAAGGTATGTACATTGTTTTTTTTTTGTTTGGAAATAATGCTATTGCACACTTAATAGACTACAGTATGGGAAAGTGTGACTCATTTTATTGCTATATTCGCATAATTGCAGTGGTCTGGAACCAAACCTGCAATATCTCCGAGGTACACCTGTATATATGTCATCCAAAAAGCAAAACTCTCAGGATTTCACAATCAAAAAGCCAAAATTGTATTTGACATTTTGAAGATTACATTATGTCATTAGTGCTCAAAGGAAAATATATCAACAAAGGTGACTCCTCAATTGATAAGGGTATTACCCCATTATAGAGATACTTTGCATAATAACAAAGAACCATCATTATTTGTGTGTAAGTGGAGTTTATTTTCTGTTTAATGCATTGTTTCTCATCTGTGGTGCTCGAGAACCCCCAACAGGCCAGGTTTTCATTATAGCTGAACCAGTGCACAGGTGAAATAATCAGCTGATGGGTGTGAGCAGGTTAGTAACCATGGTGATACTGGTCAGCTGATTACTTTACCTGTGCACACTGGTTTAATGTACAACAAATTGTCTGCCATTTATTTACAAATGAGTATTCCAACACTAGTTTAATTTAGCATGCTTAACCAAACGTGTTATATGCTTTATTTTGCTCTTAAAATCTGTTAAAACAATCTGAAGAAAAAAAAATCTTAATGAAAAGGGTGTAAATCTCTTTAGATTATATAAATATTCATGCTTTAGTGCTTTTACAGAACAAAAATAGCAACAATGACTTAGTTCATTTTATTAAACATATATTCTTTATCATTATGCCATGAAACCTCTATATTATAGATAACAGCTAGAACCAGTGCTTGTTATGTTACTTTATTGCTACCAGCATGAACAAGACTTCCGAACGTGTATGTAAGTGTACTGCCTCCAGACAGATCTTGATTTTTATTTCACGCTTTGTCAAACAAAAGATTCCGTCTTCACTTATGCACAAAAATAGAAAAAGGATCTAGGCAGCTGTGAAACAAACATAGTGCCAAAAAGTTAAAACACGTGCACTTTTTATAATCAGTAAATAGATTAATATTTGCTTCCTAAAATTATTTTAAAAATCTTTAGTACATGACTTGTTATAGATATCGAGGGCCAGCTGATAGTCCATGAGCAACATGCAGCCCTTGGAGTTCGTTTTTGCTGCTCCCGAGAAAAAGCAGGACTAAGAATGTGTACAATAGTTTTTGTGTTGTCCCAGAAAAAAGCCGAACTAAAAATGTGTTCTTTGGTGGCTTCTAGTGAGTGGGCAAACACCTCAAAAGAGACATCTAAATGGGCAATTGGAGATTCCTGCCTTGTTACACTGGACATTTTTAGGAAATATATTATTTGTGAGTTTAATAGTCATAAATGTATGCTATGCTTAAGGGATATGAATCAACTTAATGAAAGAAACTCACCCGGGGAACTCTTTAAAATCCAAATGCTTTATTTTCAATAAATTAAAATCTTTTGCGGCAGCATAAAGAAAGTAGAGTATTTTCTTCAAACACTCATATCGACCAACGGTAGCGCCAAGGGATATGAAACCCAAAAAGTAATTTTTAGAATTTACTGTTCCTTTAACTAGGCAGCTATATTACAAAATGGTGATAGTTTGTACTATTTTTTACTTCTGCCCTTCCTTAGACAAAGTGTTAGAATTGTAGAATGTATTATGTAGTTGGAATTATTTGTGCATATATAGGTTTGTGTTCTGTCATTCTATAAGATAATAATTAAAAAATGATAGCTACTTTAGGATTGCATGGTTGTTCTTTATTCACTTTTTCACCTTGATCTTAACATATTAATGCTTGTTATTATGTTTTCCACAAGCATGGAAAATAAAACATTTGAACACTCCTGTTCTATAAAAAAAAGTTAATATTGTAGAACCTAAAAGATCCCTGTAGTAAAGAAATAAGTACAGGTGCAGGTCACCAAATCCAGAATTAGTCAAAAATCCAAACTTTCATAAAGATTTTATTTTAAATAAAATTATTAAAAATAAACATTTTCCAAACCAATAAGTCACAACTTCTGACTGCCTGAGTCTCTCTATTTTTTTTTTTTTGTGTTCTAGAATACAAATGATAGCCTATATTTATTTAAAACAACAAATATTACCTTTCTGATTATAGTACTGTACTATTTTTCTGATGGTATTGTGTATACAAAAGCATTAAAAATGCTATAAAACTACCTTTAGGTTGCATGTATAAGATGTATTATGATATGTAAATATTGCCTAAATCACATAAAACATTGTTTTCTCTTGGTCCCATCCACTCTCCAAATTGTCCCATTTTAAAGATGCAAATATTCCAAAATCCAAACTATTCCGAAATCCAAACCTTTCCCTGTCCCAAGCAGTTTGGATAAAAGGTTTTGTACCTGTATTAACTTTAGAAGAAAACACCCTCTTTTGTTACAACATAATTTACAAACGCATGTTATTGCTAGCCAGTCATTATCTATAAATATCTATAGATGAGTATGGTCTTTCCATCGTTTTGATCCTCAGTATAGAGGGTTGTTTGTGACACATTGACAGCACCACTCATTAATGTTAAATCTATTTTGGTCAATGATAAATTGCTTCTTCCACATCCGCTTCCTTAACATCTGTTTGACAGTTTAGGATTTGTTTGATATCTAGATCTTAAATATAGTAATCACTTGTTTGATTCTATGAAGAAAGAGCAGTTCTAAAATTACTTAAACACTTGTAAATATTTTATGAAGAAAAAAAAAAAGTAAGACTATTAACCAAATTCATGTCTAAAAATATCTAAATGACTTGATGCTAAACAGGAGTGGCGTTACGTATACCCACCAGGTGTATTATGAAAACGATTTTAAATAACCTTAAGGAAAAAAGAAATTAAGCAGCACGCTCTGCAGTGTGATAAACCTTGCAGTAAATAAATTTACACAATCCCAAAGGTAGCACATATTTTGTTGCTATGAATACAATTCAGTAGAGAATATCTATGAAAAGGGATATACAAAATTGAACGTGAGAAATACTACTAAACTTATGAATAGAAGCATTTTTTGCATCCACTAAACTACTTCTAGCAAAAGTTTTAGTAACAGTTTGTACTCTGCAAGGAGCATATGTACATACTTCTGATCAAAACTGAAATGCATTCATTTTGACTTTTATTTACATTTAGTTAAAGGTTATTAAACGTTTGGTGTCTAATTTAAAATCAGATTATGGTGATGTTGGCTGCTTTAAAAGTTTTCACGCTAGTCGGCTTTGGTTTGTTTCTTTGGAAAAAGGAATGCAGGAAACTTTTATGAATCAATAAAAGTGGACGTTTATAAGTGCTACTCATCACATGACAC
Source organism: Bombina bombina (assembly GCF_027579735.1). NCBI lineage: Eukaryota > Metazoa > Chordata > Amphibia > Anura > Bombinatoridae > Bombina > Bombina bombina. Next base: position 577,300,271 of record NC_069504.1, read on the forward strand.
TTAAGTCACCAGTATAAATGTTAATTATATGTTAATAGGAGAAAATATTTTAGAAAGAAGTGAATCTAATTTACAAATACATTCAGCTTGTGTGCAGGGCGTTTAAATTATTTATAGGAAGGAAGACTTCTCACCACATTTCCTTTATTGTCTGAGTCTATTTTCAGATTGCCTTTCTGACAAACCAGCAACTTTACCTTTTAAGGGACTCTAATACGGTATCATGTTGACAGGGAAACCTTGGTTTGGCCAAAGTGACAATATGAAATATACCATGTGTATCTTTGGTGAATTATTCGTCATGCCTATTATTTACAAAAAAGGGTATTGTCTGCATACACCGGCATATAATATAAAATATGTGTCCCCCATATATAGAGGGAGCGTACAGGGGTCTACAATCAAAAGAAAAAAGGCCAACAAATAATTGCACTAGCATAAACCAACTAATTAAATAATGATTCACCTATATATGTACCTACATGTGTACAGTATATATATATATATATATATATATACACACATATTTATATTTACACACACTACAAGTCTAATAGTTACAAAATGCTTAGGTATATTTCTTCTGAATAATGTTTTTTTGAATGCAAATATATATGAACAAGTATAATGGCAGACTACCAGAAGTGGTAAGTCCATATACATGACAGGTTATGATACCATAGTCCTTAAAAATATTTAAAAAAAACAACTGAATTAGTATTACTTAATATTTAGAAATGTTTATTTTAGGTTACCTTTTCTTTAAAAAAAAAAAAAAAAAGTTTATTAACATACTATGCAATATCTTTTTGACTGAACACTTTTAAAAGTTTGCATATCCAAATGTCTCAGCAACTGGAGTGTTAACATTAATACATAAATAAAAAATGCAGAACACTTCTAATAATATCAGCCAAAAGATTAAGAAGATATGACACTGAAATCAGTGGGATGTTTTTCCAATTATTATAATGGTGATAAAGCAAGATAATTCCATAATGGCGTCTTGTGGATCCAACGGAAGGCACTCACTCATAGGATAAATGCATATTAATTACAGTGACATTCTTAAGAGATTACACATAGTAGTAAACATAGGGAGTGGCTTTATAAACTGTCTTTTCTTTAAGAAATAAGGCACTGCTGGAGACTTAGTAAGGGAGACTTGAATGACAAACATGCTCTCATTCAGAAGCCCCAGAGTAGATAGCTTAATAAGTTACTATGTACATATAAGGGAAAAGACAGATTTAATTATTAAAGTGCGTAAAAAGCAAGATAAACATTAGATCATTGGTTTAGTTTAAACTAAACAAAATAGTGATATATGCTCGTTTCAAAATTGTATTGCATTTTTGTTGTTACTAATTTCATATATTGGAAGGTTCCTAACTGTATAATTAATAGAGTGGGGAATAATGTTTGATATAGATAGTGCTTCTTAAGGTACTATTTGGAGATACTCAATATAATACAGACAAACACAGAGTAAAGTCTAATGGCTAAATTTAGAACATGTGTGCAGGAAATATATAATTGTGATCTACCAGTAGATCTCTAAGGGCCTATAAGTAGATCACAAGAATGCTGTGTAATTTACCCCTTATATAGTAACTTTAAGTATAAAATACACAATACACACAATTATTAGAATTATTTGGCTACTGAAAAACAATTGCAATAAAAAACATGTTTATTTGTGTTAACATTTTTAGACTTGGCTTATATGTTATGCTATAGCAACACATCACAAAGATGTCTTGTAATTACAAGGTGGACTGTTTACAGTCCATTTAAAAACAGAAATGTATGTCTTGTTTTGGCACCTCTAGTTTTTAAAAAAATGTATTAAACATAACTGTTAAATCTTTGATTTGCGAGTCATTCCCCGTTATAACCAATCGTGCAGTAGCTACCTGGTAACCATTCACCTATGGGAGCATATAATAAGTTCTATTCTGAAGGATACTAGCAAAATAAAAACACATTGAAAACCTTTTTTCCATTGCCAGGAGGGAACTGCAACATAATGACTGCCCCCAAAATGTGATTGTCCCTCATTTTCCCCCTTCACTCTGCCAAGGCTCCCTGAGCTCCATGCTGGCTCCGCCCATAGACCATCCTACCAGGCCCACTGACATTAACACACACACATATACATATATATATATAAAAAAAGAAAATATTAAAGAAAATATTAAACAGCTAAATATAAAAAAAGAAGAGAACCTTATTAACTTTTAAATAGTGAGACGTGACCTCTGGACATGGTTGTTCACAAGAGGAATAGACACTTACTGACTAACACACGTTGGGCCTAAGAGTGGGTGAAAGAAACCAACTACACCACTAGAATGTTTGGGATCCTACATGACCAGTGAGACTACCATAACAAAACCATGTTGGGGTTGTAATTATTATTTTTCCACATTGCTAGTGGTGTTTAGGACACTTCATGCAGCTATAGATGCTAATGGCAGGATAAAACTGTGGAAAACATAGGCGTAGCAATTCTCTATGAAATTTGAATAATGAGCTTGCCCTTACAATGAGGATCCTTGTGAGCATCTTTGAATGAAGACCATATTTTCATTAATTAAAATGCTTGCTCCATGTTTTATTAGGTTGATAACAGGGATGCTGCCTACTATTATCTTCTCCAGTTCCCCCCCTAGCTCTGTGTATCATTTGCTGCAGTACCAAAAAAATTTTTTTCTTTAGCTTAGAAAATTAAAAATACATGCTAATAGGATGCTGCAGTATCATAATCAGCAGTCTTATATGAAATGCTTGTTTATTATCCACAAAGAATATTTTGGAATGTAAATTGATATTCAGTTGATAATCTTAAAAAAAATAATCAATGTGGAATTCTTTTGAGAATTCCATCATGATTTTCCTGTTATCTCTGTTCCTGTATTTCTCAGTATTGTAGTGTTTTATCCCTATAAGCTACACATGAGAAGTCAACATTCTAGGTTAATCCCCTGGGCTCAAACACCTTTATATATAACTGTAATGCAGTTCTGATTTAAATACTGTGGCTTAGTTAACTCCTTATAACTCTTCAGTTGTACACTGAAATAATAAACATAAATAAACTTATATTGTAACGGTTCCTCTCAATGCACAAAAGTTTTGGGATTCTAGGCAAGGTATAACATTGCATAGTGAGAATATTATCATTGGTTAATGAGAACAAACCACCAAAAAAGAATAAATAATTAACATATGTTTTCTGTTATTGTGAAAATAATAATTGAACATACCAAATATTAACTGAAACATAAGTTTAAGGGCTCTTTTAATTGAATAATGTATGCTTTGTGAAATGCTGTATCAGCTGTTTGACTACACCTATTTATATTAAAAAAAATTCTAGCTATTTGACACACTAACAAGTAACTAATAGTTATCTTACATTCACTTTACTGCATGAAACGGATATAAGTAAATATAATGGGCCTGTAAAGTAATTTAATTTACTTTGGTTGATAAAAAAAATGGACTGGAACTGAAGACAGGAAATAACGATGTTGTTCCCTGGTTTTGCTATGGGTCAGTGACTCTCAACACATTAGTCAGAGTTAAGAAGTTTTACAACTATTAATAAATTCAGGGTGTTTACGTGAGTTTTTTTTAGTTATAGTCTATAACAGGGTTATCCAACCTTTGTGCTTAATGGGCCACGTTTATTTTATTTTTTTCTTGGAGAGTTGTGTGAGCAAAATTTAGAAATACTGTTACTCAAACCAAAATGCACATCATATTTATATATAAGAACATGCTTCAAATGAACATTATTTTAAAGAATAATGATTTACACAATTGCTGGTATCTGGTAACATGATGCTGATGTGGACATATGTTATGACTCTGGACCAAACAAATACATATACAGGATGTATCCAAATCTTTTTTCCGCATCCTTTTTTTCTTTCTACTACCAAAGATTCTTTTCACCACCAATACACATTCAAATCTTGAAAAACGACTATTGATGTTTAATATCAAATATATACAATATTCAGTTTTGAGAAAGAGTTCCAAATAAAATGCATTGAGGGCTGCCATGTGGGGTATTAAGTTGGATAAGTCAATTCTACATTGTGCCCAGAGATGTAAAATTAAATGGACATTATACACTAGAGATGTAGATGATCCATTTATATAGCCCATCTGGTGTGTTTTTGTAAAAATTATAGTTTTGCTTATTTTTAAATAACATTGTGCTGATTTTCAGACGCCTAACCAAGCCCCAAAGTTTTAGATGTATACTGATGTATACAGACTTCAGACCGTTTCTGTTATTATAATGGGTCTTTTCATATGCAGGGGAGGTTCTGCTATCAGCCCCTTTCAGTGGGTGTCCCAGACTTATCTTGTTAACAGTGTTAAATTGGGAGCCTCTAAGTAAGATTTTAAAAGGTTTTACACTGGATTTTTGTATCAGTATATGTGCATATTATTCTTTATAGTAGTGTCTATTACATGCAGTTAAATGAAAATTGGTGTATACTGCGCCTTTAAAGAACTGAGGCTACTAAAACAGCATGTAATATGTAGCAGTCTGTGGGTCCTTGCCAATCAAGAACAGACATTTTCCTATTGGACTAAAAACATATTCCTTAATGCAGTAGCGTTACCTCAAACACTTTTCATCATCAGTGACCTAACTTCCTCAATGACTCTGGAGTCATTGAGGAAGTTACGTCACTGATACCGAAACGCGTTTTGACTTAAAGGGACGCTAAACCCAAAAATTTTCTTTCATGATTCAGAAAGAGAATACACATTTAAACAACAATCCACTTTACTTCTATTATTTATTTTGCTTAATTTTTTAGATACCCTTAGTTGACAAAAAAGCAATGCACATGGGTGAGCCAATCACATGAGGCTTCTAAGTGCAGCAACCAATCAGCAGCTACTGAGCCTATCTAGATATGCTTTTCAGCAAAGAATATCAAGAGAATAAAACAAATTAGATAATAGAAGTAAATTAGAAAGTTGTTTAAAATTGCATGCTTTTTCTATATCATGAAATAAAAAAAATGGGTTTCATGTCCCTTTAACGCTACTAAACCTGTTTTTATCTGGATGAAATTAAAGGAATATGTTTTTATTCTTCATACCCTGTTTTGCTCAAGTTTCTCTCTGAGTACAAGTATCTCTTGTGAGTTGTGGTGTATTTGGCTGGAAGCGTTGGTGAGGCTTCCTTTTCCTGGGCATCGGATTGCAGGAGCATAGTTCCCGGAGGAACCTTGTAGTGTTGCACAGAGTGTGAAGAGCGCTAAATGTCGTGGATGCAGTGGACAGAGATTTAGAGCGCATACCTTGCTTTGTATTATCCTATTGGACTAACAAGGGAAGCCACATAAAGAACAAGCTATGTTAAATGTAGATGTGAAATGTTACTTCAGTTACCCAGGGATGATCACACCCTTCCCTAGTGGTTATTACTGAATCCGGATTCCTCCACGAGCTGGACGCCAAAGGGGGCAACCAACGATTGCAGTTGCATGTAACTGTCTTTAACACAGGCACAGCGGTTAAACACATAGCTAAAGAACCACTAAAGTCAAAATTTAAAAGTTACATGATTTAGATAGAGCATGCATTCCAAATTATTTCAATCATTAGTATTTTTATATTCACACTTTCTGAGGCACCAACTCCTACTGAGCATGTGCAAGAGTTCACAGTGTATACGTATATGCATTTCGTGATTGGCTGATACATGATACAGTGGAATTTTAAATTTGTCAGAAAAAAAATTCTACTGCATTTGAAATTCAAAGTACTGTTAAATTGTCTTGCTATTATTGTGCATTTGGTGATTAGGCAATTCTACTGTAGCTAATGGATCTTTAAACTCAGCCCCAGAGCACTTGTGGGACCTAACTAGTGATTTGTGGCTACGCACATATGCTTCTGGTCATTGGCTTACAAAATGTGTTCACCTAGGTCACAGTAGTGCACTGCTTTTCTGGAACTGGCTTAAAATGACCATTATAGTCTAAAATGACAGGTTCTAATATTTTAGTGACCCTTTAATGCTTTGTGTTTAGACGCGCAACATGTTAAATACATAGTAGAAGTACCACTCAGGACCCACAGAACACTGATGCTCCGAGCAGAAACTGCCTATTATCCATTCAGCAGCACCACTCATCAGCATAGAGCTCCTGATTTAATCAGCCGCAGTTTCCACAAAGGGGTTAAACACGTAGAATTACAGGGTTGCTAATGTTAAAATTACAGCCCGTTACAAAACGTTTTTTTAAATTTTATTATGGAACTATTCCCTTCCACACATCGCCTGCGCTGCTGCTTACGGGCTTATGCCAATGTCCTAGCCAAGCGTCCAGCCAGAGGTGGTCACTTCCATGGCGGTAGCTGAGGAGGTGATCGCTTGAGGGTGACACACAGGTGAATAAACCAGCACTCGCACACACAGCTCCTCTTGCACGTAAGCACAGCAGTTATTTTGTGTCTGCCATAGATAAACACAACCACTTGAAATAAGTGATATTATAAATATATCAGCGTTGCGACGAGAACATAACCCCCTCTCGCGCTGTGGATTCTCCCGGGCTGCCATGTCCGTGGTTGCTGGGAGAGGGGAGGCCTGTGGCCGCTGTGGGAGGAGGCGAAGGAGGGGCAGTGGGACTCTCGGCCGGGCTCCGCTGCCATTGTACAGACGTTCCCTTAGGAAGTACGAGTCCAGTCAGTATCCGGAGCTCGTTTACAGGACTCACACACCGGGGACGGATCTTGGGCCTTCGTGTTGGGGAACTTACATAGGATTACAGGGGAAGGGAATATAAACTTTTGGTGTCACTCCGCTCTCATCCCGGAGGCTCTTGCAGGTGACCGAGTCCCGTGGCGGCCGCTGCTTTTCCTCTACTGAAAGTTGTTTTCCCCCGCCCCGCTAGGAGATGTGTATCCGGGCGGTGTGAGGGGAGGAGGGAGACGGGAGTGACACTGACACTAGAGCCTCCAGGGGGATCGGGACAGGGGGCTCTGTACCAGGAATCAAGATGTCGGCCAGAGCCACTGCTAATAAGGTAAGGGAGGCTTGGGGAGCAGAGTAGCGCCAACATATGCCGCAACACAGCATAAACATAATGTATCTTTTAACGTGGGCTGATGAGCTCGCACTTTAACCCACAGACTCATGACATCATTTTAACCTTTCATTGATTGGCCTAGATTCACTAATGTTTCTAACAACTTTCAAGTGAAACAAATTGCCAATGTCTACGTTATTCTAGCGAAATGAATATATTTTAATTTTGAACTCTCCACTATTTATTATAGGGAATATATATATATATATATATATATATATATATATATATATATATATATATATATATATATGTGTGTGTGTGCAATTTCCATTGTATGTGGGGTGATCTTTAGAGCAAGATAAACAAATAAAACGTTGATACTGTTAATTCTAATGAGATGAGCCAGAGGAAATGCATGTTTCATGGGATTCTGAAGGTGTGTGTGCACATTTCTTGTTAGGATATTTATTTTTAGTTGATATCCTGTATGGGGTGATGACAGGACCATTGTGTTTAGGTTTTGTAGATGGTCTCTGCTGGTGCTTTCCTAAGGACTGATCTGCATTGCAGCTTAAAGAGCGGAGTTAGCAATCCATTCTTCTGCCCTGCATGAGGGGGACAGGTTTCACTGGCAGCAACAGGGTGGTCATTACAAGTTATCTTAAAATTTGAGCCCATTTTTCCAGCCAGTGGATTAAACTAGAAGTAAGGCATCAGCTTGATTATAAATGAGAAGTCGTGGTACCCAGTGTAGTATTGCTTACCAGCTAAAGCTACCTGCATCATTTTCATGGGCTGATGCTAAGATAAGGTGTGATAACGTTAATTACGTTTGCGAGGTTGTCTCCCTCCCCCTCTATAATTAACTGTTAATGATGGGAAAATTAGAGGAGATAAGTCGTGTCTGAGACCACTCAATGGACTAACATTTCATAGGTTATGGATTTTGCATTTATCACATCCGTGCTAAGGAGCAAACATGCTTTCCCTTTGCTTCTACTATGTGTAATGCAGTCTATGCATGCTACTGGTACATTAGATTATTTGGGAAGATCCCATATTGAATATTTTGTTTTAGCAGCAGTGGTTAAGTACCTCCTAGGGTTTCTGTTCTCTGCCCTCTTCTGATAGGTGATTTAGAGTCAGAGGGAGGGGAAGGGAGTTCACTATCCTGATGAGAAGGATCTGAATGGAATCTTGCCTTATTAATCTATTTTTAATATCATACATTTCATGAGATAAGAATAATGCAAACCATAAACAACCACATAACTATGTATCACAATCCTTGCAAATTTGCTTTATTGCAAAGAAAATTGATACAAAAGGAAGAAGCATTCATTTTTTTCAGTAAAAGCTTTTATTATATCACATTAGTGTCTTGGATATCAAACTATTTTACCTCCGAATCTGCTTGAGACTTGCTACATTGTGTATTGCTCTTTTTTAGGACTACGGTTTATATTTAGTTTGACCCTAGAAATGCTGCTGCTGTCTCATTTTTTTTTCCATGCAGCAGCATAGTTTTGTGTTGCCTACCTTGTCTTGTACATACATAACCTTACTGCTTTATTTGCATTTATTTGACATTGTCAGTAGGTGACACTTAAAACATTTTTTTTTTAAATTCATGGCACTGGTCTATACTTAGAGAGAATTGTATGACATAAGTTGTTCTTTAGCTGAAAAAATATTTTAGACTACAATATGTTTGGCATTTTTTCTAAAATTGTCATTTTGTAGCACACATTCTGAAAAGTTATTTTGTAATCTAGACATGGTGCATGGGGGAAAAAAAAACTGACATGAAGCTTACCTTTTGGATCCCTTTCAGTAAAATAAAGATTAATATATTACAAAAACAGTGTTTAACAGATCAGGAACCAATTCTGTTTATTATTTTTGGTTATTTGACATTATACTTTGTATATATGCATGTTAGTTGGTGCTTTTTGATATGGGTGGTTTCTGTGTTTTATGGGTGCTGTTGCCCAACTGACTTCATTATCTTTCCCGTATTTGCTACCAAGCCCAGTTTTCTTTTAAATAGAAATAAACTTGCAGGCAAAGGGAAACGAAAAACAATACAGGTCTATGATTGGTTGGGCGACCTTAAGGTATGAGATGGTTTCCTTGGAGTGTATTTCCTATGACTAAGCACCACTAGGGGGCGCGAAACGCGTCAGGACAGCCTTCCTTGTATTCCTTGCATATTTATGCATTTTAAACCTTTTTTTTTTTTTTTTTTTTTTTTTTTTTTTCTTCAAATAAAGATTTACCTTTTTTCTACCCTCTCGAGTGCCCAGATAACTGCTCTTTTTTTGTTCAAATTTTAAATTTCTTTACACAATTCCTAAAATTACAAAACACATAACTTGATAACATTGCTCAAAAGCGATGTTTCTTTTTAATACTCAATTTTAACATTTTGAGCAGATCTCATTACATTAATTAAAAGTATACTTTTAAAATACAAGAGCATTTGTGTGGGTGTATTCTGACCTGCTTCATTTTAGAGATGGAGGAAGATCAAGGTGCAACAGGCTGGTTATTAGGCATTACATGAATAAGGCTGAGGTAATTTCAAATAATTCAGATCTATAAGGGTGGTAGTTGTAGTGAGACATTCCAACTGCTGAACTTTGCTGGCTGTCTTGGTGTTTTTATGCTGAGTGAAACTATGCAGTTTCGATATGAGACAGTATATTGGTATGTACAACTAGAAAACCTTGAGTGATAAGAGTGAACACTCCCAGCTTTCTGACTTGTGTGTACGCAACTGTTTAATGTGTTAAGTCACATGCTGAATCAGTCACTTCTAAAGTTGCCAAAACATGATGGGGAAAGGTATCCAGACATGCAATATAGTAATTACTTTTGTTATTATTTATTTGTTAAACAAATTCTTTAGGAACCCTGTACAAAAGAACAATGTTGCTTTCTTTTCTTCTGTGATATGGGATAATCATTAAAGGGACAGTCAAGTCAAAATATTAAACTTTCATGATTCATATAGAGCATGCAATTTTTTTTTTAAACAACTTTCCAATTTACTTTTATCAAATTTTCTTTGTTCTCTTGGTATTCGTTGTTGAAAAATAAACCTAGGTAGGCTCCTATGCTAATTTCTAAGCCATTGAAGGCCACCTCTTATCTCGGTGCATTTTGACAGTTATTCATAGCTAGACAGTGCTAGTTCACATGTGCCATATAGGTAACATTATGCTCCTTGCAATTATTTACGAGTCAGCACTGATTGGCTAAAATGCAAATCTTTCAAAAGAACTGAAATAAGGGGCAATCTGCAGAGGTTTAGATACAAGGTAATCAGAGGTGAAAAGTCTATTAATATAACAGTGTTGGTTATGCAAAGCTGGGGAATAGGTAATAAAGAGATTATCTATCTTTTTAAATAATGCAACTTTTGGTGTAGACTGTCCCTTTAACAGTCATTTAGAATACCTCTGTATTTAGTACGTAGTAACTCATATTAAACAGACATAAAACTCAAAATTGAAACATGCTTGTTACAGAGCATGTCTTTTTAAGATGATTTAATTTACTTCTGGTTTCATCTTTACTTTTTGTTCTCTATGCATTCTTTGTTGAAAAGCATAACTATGTAGGCTCAAATGCAGCAGTGCACTACTGGGAACTAGCTGTTGATTGGTGGCTATGCACATATGCCTCTTATAATTGGCTCACCAGATGTGTTCAGCTCGGTCCTATTAGTGCATTGGAGCTCTGAAGCTGACAAACTATGAATTTAACACCGTTATTTGCAATTAAAGGGACATGCCACCCACAATTTTTCTTTTATGATTTAGAAAGAGAATGCAATTTTAAACATCTTTCTAATTTACTTATATTATCTAATTTGTTTTATTCTCTTGATATTCTTTGATGGAAAGCATATCTAGATATGCTCACTAGCTGCTGATTGGTTGCTGCACATAGAAGCATCATGTGATTGGCTCACCATGTACATTGCTTTTTCTTCAAATAAGGATATTTAAAAAATGAAGCAAAATAAATTATGGAAGTAAATTGTAATGTTGTTTAAATTTCTATTCTCTATCTGAATAATGAAAGAACTATTTTGGGTTTAGTGGCCCTTTAACAGTGCAACAATAAAATGTTCTAACAGAGTATTTTCTTTTCGTAAAATTTTTGTCACTTTAAATGACTACATCCAGGCTGTCCTTAAAAAGACCAGATCCCTGGCTAGAATGTGAAAAATGTATGTCTCTGCAATGGTTAATGGCACTGGCATCCAGGGTTTCAAATATAGACTAGTGATAAGGAACTCGGCGCCTTAGAAATTCCACTGAAAACCACATAAGTCTCTTGGATATTTCAGCATGATGAACTGTCATGCAGTTTTTGTTTCTTGTTTCATTTATTTGTTTTAAATTGATTAACTTGAAAAAAAAAAAAGTATTCAGATAATGTCTAACCCAGTGATTTTTAACCTTTTTTTTGCCGTGGCACACTTTTTTACATTATAAAATCCTGTGGCACACCACCATCCCAAAATTTTTAAAAAATCACACATTGTAGCCTAATACAGCATATATATATATACACATACACACAAACACACACATGCTGTATGTATTGTGCTGTTATGCCATGCCTCCTACAAACTACCCCTGCACTTGGAGTAAAAAACAAGCAAAGTTTAAAAAAATGTCACACTGTTGTCAGTCTGCCGTGGCACACCTGAGGATCTCTCACGGCACACTAGTGTGCCACGGCACACTGTTTGAAAAACACTGGTCTAACCCACAACCATTTTAACACAATAAAATGAACTCCAGAGTGACCACTATTGAAACATACATTAGTTTATGGGGATATTAATTCTGAGGTGCTGACGCCTGCAGAACATTGTTTGCTTGTACAGATGGCATTGTGAATGTAAATGCATAATAAATGCCAGGAAAAACACAAGACAAATTCAGTTACAATTTAAAGTTTGTATTAAGGGGGCATGGGTTTTTTAATTTACAACATTACAAAAAGATGCCCAATAACACCAGTAGCAATAGTTCTAGAATTTTTCACCAAAATGTATCCTCTGGAGTGCTTTAATGTAAAGTGTATAAAAAAGAGAAAAGGAGAGGAGCGCCGACTCAAATGTAGGGATAAAACAATTTATTATAACAAAAAACGGTTCAAAAACACTCACAAGATAAAAGGGGTAAAATTCATATCTAGGCCGTCTGCCGTGAATATTCCCCTGCGGTCAGTTTGTAGTCACTCCGATGTTAGGAGGTGTATATTCTGGCTGTTACAGTCTCACGCTTTGTAATCGGTCCTTACCACACCGCTCTGCAGTCGCGGGTGGTGACGTAGAATTCAGCGTGCAGTCTCAGTGGTTGAAAGTGAATCAATGCACTACGGATCCCTTGTAGGGACAAACGAAGTAGCGAGCCTGGATCTTTCTTCTACGCGTTTCGTCCTGATCGACAGGACTTTATCTTGTGAGTGTTTTTGAACCGTTTTTTGTTATAATAAATTGTTTTATCCCTACATTTGAGTCAGCGCTCCTCTCCTTTTCTCTTTTTTATACAGTTTCTTGGGAACTTTGGAAGTCCTTTTTGGAGGAGCAGCGAGACCACACACATATCTGTTTACTTCTCTCTGTGATTTGGGAGACATTTCTCGGACTCATACACCAGTTATTTTTGACTCTGGACTTTGTGAGTACCTGTGTACTGGCTATATGTTTAATCCAGTTACCAGTGTACCCTTATGTTGACGTATATCATACAGGGTTTATAATAATATCATATTGTTTGGAATAAGTATATAGCGCTTTACCGTATATATTCATATATACACCCGTTTCTTTAATGTAAAGTGACTACATATGATTGGTTTCTGGAATTAAAAGTGAATCGGAAATTTTTAAAAATTGTAAAGGATCATTGTGGTTCTTATTTTAAACATGTATCAGAGTATTTTAGATTCTATTCAAAGCATTTTGGCAATAACGTTTTTACTGTTTATCCTAATAGAAGTAATCACTACTTTAGTAGTAACTTTTACTGTGCATGTAAGTTGCATGCCCCACTTTTTCCTGACTTGCTAATATTTATGCTGATATATACTTAAAGAAAAGCCTTAGCACACTGTATTTCACCATTGGATTTTATACATTAAAAATGTTTTTTTATTTCTTGGCCATTTTTTTTTTTTTAATAATTTTTTTTATTGAAGTTATGAGTAGATAAAACATACAGATTTCGTCCAAAAATAACAGTTGCATCAGATCAAGTACAACAATGAAATGAACAGGCATTGACTAAAACACATTTTGTATCATTGTATGGTGTGTACAAAGGTTCGGACTGACTAGAATGAAACTTCCTTTTTTATTATTTACTATAATTAATGTTCCCCACATTGATATAGAAGGTGCACTTTAGTCTGAGGGGGAATTCAGCGGGCAAGAGCCGCTCAGTAAAGAGGGGAAAAATGGGGGGAGGGGGCGAGCCCTATTAAAGGAGCTGTAGGGGATAAAGAAGTGTCAGGGGATTTTAAGGGTTTAAATTAGTGTCCTAAATTGTTTAGAGAAATTAACTAAGTGGTATTTGAATGATTTATTGAACTTGTGGGGTGAATAAAATGTAGAGTCTTACCATTAAAGTGCGGGGTTGATAGAAGTGGGTAAGATTTAAACTAAGGCGGATATTCTATCTTTAAGGAGGGACCCCATTACCATTCCTAAATAAACTTTGAATGAAGCATGTCAGATTTAATTATCAGGCATAGTAAGTTACAGGGGAAGATAAAGGTAACACAATAACATTTAGAACGAACTTCACATCTGAAGAGACCCGTCTACCAAACAGAACCCTTCTAATAAGTGCCAATTATCTTCGGTCACATGTATGGGATATGATCTTGTAAGAGTGTGTCTATAGATAGCTAGGAATAAAACATATAGTACTGAGAGTACACCGCTATCTAATACTCTCCCCAAGTGCAGTGATCAGGCATTACAATAATGTCATCATGTACAAATCTAAGGCCTACCAGTACCATAAAAAACAATAGTTAACTAGACCCCACAAATACAGACATGGTAAAGAAACAATCCCATGATGCGACAGTTATTTTATACAAAAATTAGTATGGGAGCCAGCATACTCTGGGATTTTAGTGGGAATTCCAGATGATGTGTTATATTAGTAATTATTTGATACAGGTTTGGTGTACCAGTGAAAAGGGACTAGTAATGATCCTTCTGTTATTTCACCTAGTGTGATAAAGAGAGAATTAACTGCTGATGCCTCTCTCCATGTATTTGTAGCACCCTGTAGTATGAAGAAACCTAGGTAGCTCTAGAAAGTAATATTATTATGAGAAGTTACAGTATGAATCTCAGTATACCACTCTGACCAGTGCATCAAAGTTATCCATACATTACTAAAACATAAGCGTCATGGGAGTTGCGATCAGTTAAAGCAATCCCTCATTTATCTGATCATATATCAGGCCACAGTGAATCTCAAATAGTGTTATCAGTAGACCCAGATACAAATATTATAAGCTTTGATGCTTCTCTAGTAGCTCTATATTAAGCTATATGTTAGTAAAGTATAGATAGGTAAACATGGCAAAAATGGAAAATTAAGCCTCTATAAAGAGATCTCTAAAAATACCCATAGGCAGGTTATATATAAAGACCCTAGTTCTCAAATCTTTGTATGATGAGCTAACGTGTCTCCTATGCGACTAGGTATGTGTAAGACATATGCTATATTTTTAACCAGATACTTATCCACGCTGTCTCGGCCGCTGACAGCATGGAGTTCTCTTGGGCCCCAAATGGTTTACTATGGGAAGTGTATTGTGGTAAATAGGGGATATGTTGGAACCCATAACTCGGGCAGCTAAGCTACAGGTTCCCTTTACCATTAGCTGTAAATAGGAAAAGACAACCTAATGTATACCTCAAATTCAAAATGACTCCAGAATTGAGTGATGTGATTATAAGTTCTCCTGTGTTTGGAATTATGTCAGCAGGACTAGTATAAACCTTCTAAAATTCTATGTCTATGTGTGAAACAACCCTTGAATACTGGCTAGGTTCGTAAAACAACCGTTAACAGTGGAATATATAAAACGGAAAATGTTAGGGAAACCTCAAACGCAAACATAGCAAGCGTCACATAAAACAGGTGTTGCTAGCAACTAGGTCTGAACTTTAAAAAAAAAAAAAAAATGTTACGTGATACAGAGGGAGCTCTTCCTTTTATTGGGGAGTAGTCAAAACTTAAATACAGTCCAGTTTATATCAGAGTCCGTTTATGTATATGGGAGTTCACAGATCTTCAAAGTCATAGCCGAAAAAAAAAAAGTCATGAAGGGAGCGCTAAACACTACCTTGTTCTACGTACACATTAGTCTTTAGCCTACTCCAGCTTTATTTATTTTAAGTCCCAATTGTTGGCTGATACAAAGCTGCCCAAGTGATGAGACCAGATTCCCCAAAGGTGTCTGTAGACTAATGTCCCCCTGAGGGTTAAATCTAGGCTGAGATGAGAGTGATGCCGGGGTTGACACTGCTGAGTGTTTCCGTTGGCTTTCTCCTGACCTCGATTTGCCGATCTGCGTGAACGGAGTGATCCCTTGTATAGCAGCAACTGGATCTGTCCGTCTGCACATCCTGGGAGAACCCATGGTAGCTATAGAAGCCAAGTGTGCGACTGCGGGAGCTGGAACTGACACAGATAAGGTGAGAATATCGGGTTCCATTATGTGTATAGGCCACACTGTTGGACAAGCTCTCTCCCGGTACAAAAGATCTATAGGAGGTAAATTAGTTTGCCATGTCGTGGGAGGACCTCCGTTCTCTTCCGTGAACTCCAGCTTAGGAGCCGCCATTTTATCTGTGGCCGTAGTGAGGTCTATGCTAGCAGCCATTACAGCAATTCAGGTGATTTCCTCTGTGGGCTCGGCTCTACAGGCAATTATGAGGTCATCAAAATATTGATGCATCTTCTCTCCAATGTTTTCAAGAAGTGCCTGTACCTGTAGATAGAAATCCTCCATGCTTGGTGGTGTAGTTACGAGTGCTACATTTGTCATGCTGCTTCTTTGAGGCCAGTAATCACTACCTCCACGTTTTCGTTACAACTTGTTTAGATCCATATAAAATTCCGTTAGGTTGCTTTTAACAGTAGCTGCTTCCCTCATGTGTATATAAATCGGAGGCATTGCATTTAATCCCTCAAAACACTTAATCTTTCAGGAGCTCAGTAACTGTGCGTCTTGTCTGTTGTGTAGTTGGCTCCGCCCCTGCCCCCCAAGGTATCCTTCTTGGCCATTTTAATTAGTCAAACCAAAGACATATGTGCACATTAAATGGATAGGAAAGTCAAAATTTAATTTGGATAATTCAGATAGAGCATGTACCGGTAATTTTATTTCACTTTTCAGTTAACTTCTATTTTCAAATTTACTTTGTTTCTTGCTAATCCTTTGTTGAACATATGCTACCCTGTTGTGAGATTGCTGGTGATTGGTGGCTACACACATTTGTCTCTTGTTATTGGCTCATCAGATGTGTTCAGCTAGCTCCCAGTGGTGCATTGCTGCTGTGAATCTGTCTTAAGGTGGTTTAAGCGCTTTGCAGGGGATAAACACACAGCCATATACAAGCAATAGTGCAATAACATATTAGATCATTTTTTATCTTTTGCAGCTAAATATCCCTTTAACACAGAGCTGGCCAAACCAGGGTGCCACTGGTGCCTTAAAATTAAGCCATGGTGCCCTGATTTTCAGCCCCTGATACAACCATGGACTTCCGCTTACTGTTACCAGCAGTCTCAGAGGGTGATTAATGCAAGCTCAAACCCACCACCAGTTTTGTTTGCAGCAGTAAAATCCAGTTTTTTTTTTTATCCAAGTACTAATATTCCACAGACCCCCCCCCCTCCAAAAATGGCTCCAAATCCTGACCATTCCCTATGTATACACACACCACGCACACACACACATATCTCTATCTATCATCTATCCTGCACAAATTAAAAATAAAAAAATAAGTCAAATTTCTTTTTTAACTTTCATCTCCTGACTAGTAAACACTAGCTAGTTTTCCATCCCTGTGTATGTATGTTTGCACAAATAAAATATCCATATGTGTATCCTCCTTTGTTCTAATGCACTCTTATTTGATTTGTTTGTTTCAGCTTGTTTCAGAGATATTTTGTTTTTTTTAATAAACTTTGTTTAGATTTCAGTCCAATGAGTGCTGAAATAAATATATTCTATACACCTATAATGAATTTGACACATTGTAGGTGCCACTTCTCTGTTTTTCTTTGTCCTTATTGAGCAACACACTTTGGTACCTCACCCTTCAGAGTTTGGCTATTGCTAGGCTGTGGAGCACACTAAACAGGTTAATCCTGATCTGGAGAAGATGGGATGACAGAGGAAATTGTGGTTTAGCTACAACAGTTGATGGTAGTTATTTTTGTAACATAGGAGTAATTTATTGGGCCTACGTGGCCCATCAGTGATTTTTATGTAATCCACACTTTCCCATCCTATACTTTCGCTTACCTTTTCAAAAGTATAGATCGGAGGGAAAAATAAGTTTGGAGTGAATTTTTTTATTTTATTTTAATACTTAAAACACTAAAATACCATCTTTACCCCTCCTCCAGGATTCTTGCCATGTTTGTGCAGTGTCTTTGAGGGCAGTGGGTGTAGGGATAGTGATTTGAGGGAGAAGTATGTAAACTCACCCACTACACCCTCTAAAGTGCTTTAGCTGTATATTCCAGGTGATGTCAACTCCTGGGGTGTATATGTGAGTAGATATAATTACATATAAAACATTTAGAGGTCGTTTACAATTCTGTAGAAAAAACTAATGATTTATAGTCTATGGTGATTTCTGTAGATTTTAAGAGTATTTTCTAATTAATTTAACCCAATGTGTTTAAATCTATATATTAAAGGGACTCTGTCAAAATTAGAATATTCAGTTTTAAGAGACTTTTCAGTGTACTTTCATCATGCATTTGTGCTCTTTTTATATGACTGATGGCTGTCATATGATACAGGGTATCAGCAAATTGAAGACATTTTTATCAGAACATATACTGTTCTTTTAAAAGTCAGAGTAAGTGCTATTGCCTTGTGTTTTTCTTATGCACATGTTGATTATGCAATTCTACTGTATTCATTGGTTCTTAAACAGCTTTGGGTGGTTTCCAATGTCCCGTCCCCCCCCCCCATCTGAAAAGGGGCACCAAAGTTGTGCATTTTGTAAAAGTTTAAATATAAATTGAAACCATATTTTACTTTTTTTTTTTTTTTTTTTATTCTATTTAAAAATTTTTTTTATCTTTTAACATTTTGATTTTAATTTCCATTTATTCGCACAACATAATGGTTTTTAAAGGTACTTGAACCCCAAAATTTTCTTTCATGATTCAGATAGAGAATACAATTTTAAACAACTTTCCATTTTACTTCTATTATTTAATTTGCTTCCGTCTCTTGTTATCCTTTGCTGAAAGGTTTATTTATGAAAGCTCAGGAGCAGCAAAGAACCTAGGTTCTAGCTGCTGATTGGTCTCTCTCTCTCTTTCTCTCTTTCTTTCTCTTTCTCTCTTTTTTTTTCTCTCTCTTATCTACACTCACAGTGTAGTTGGGTCATCAATAGTACTCAGTCTGTTAATCCGATATCTAAATCCAGCGAGTGCAGTCCTTCATTGCTCATTCAACAAGGCATACCAAGAGAATGAAGAAAAATTGATAATAGGAGTAAATTAGAAAGTTGCTTAAAATTGAATGCTGTATCTGAATCATGAAAGAAAAAAAAATTTGGTTTCATATTCTTTTAAGTATGTCTTATCTCTTTACAAGGAAGGAAACAAAATTAACTTAGGGTTTATTTTTTCATAGTTTTAGACCCTTTCTTCAGAGTACTTGTTGAGTTTGAATACTTTTGCGTTTCAGAGATGAATGTCTGTTACGTCTAGTAATAAAATTATTTAGAAATGATTAGCCTTCTAATACCATGTTTTAAATAATATACTTAGGTTGGTATTCTACTAACCACCCTGTCGCTTAGTCATTTTGTGTGTGTCACTCTGCTGATGTATCGTGATTTATGTAATAAAACAATATTGCTTGTAATTAAGCTTGGAGACACCTAAAACCTGTCATGACAAGTGAATAGTTTTACTTGCTTGATTACAGTGCTTTTGTTAATAATCCATCATAACATATTCTGTACTTTTCATACCATGGGAACATTTTAACTACAAATTCTAATTTGCTCTGTGTTAGTTAATGGCATTGATGGGGTTAAGAAAGAAATAAGAATTCTTCATCTCCTGTTTACTCATCTGGGACGCAGGTTAGTGCATGGGTGCAGGTGTATTTTGTTACAATACTTGTCTGTATGGGTCAAGCTATATGTGTATGCAAAAAGAATTGAGACAGATTACATTAAAGTTTTTGTAATTTTTCCTGATTTTTAGGGAAAACTGTGTTTTTATATTTAACTCTGTACACCCCTTGGTGCATCAAATGAGGGGCTTCAAATATCTATAGCATGAATTTGGGGTGCACAGCAATTAATGGAATAAGTTGCATGGCTTAAAAAAAAAAAAAAAAATTCTAAGCAAAGAGCCATATTCCACTTACATTGTCTATTTTTGTGCTAGCAATACATGTAGCCCCTCATTTGATACCTCAAGGGGTGTACTTTCCAACAATGTGTACTTTTTTTTCAATGTATCTTAGTTTCCCAGGTTTCTACAACTGTCTGATTGCAGACACAACCCACAAAAGTTGAAATGCTATTTTTATTTTTAGACTATTTCAAGTTTGCCATGTCTGCAATTAAACAGTTCTAGCCACTTTGGAAAATTAAAATATGGTACACAAAGCACACATTTCTAGACAGTACACCCTTTGGTGCATCAAATGAGGGGCTACATGTATCTCTAACACATAATTGAGGTGCGCAACAATTAATGGAATATTGTGCTTTGCATAAAAAATATTATATTTTTAGCAAAGAGCCATATTCCACTTATTATTCGCAGTGCTTGACAAATCTGTTTAAAAATTAGGAGCCAGTAAGAATATTTGGGAGCCAGGCATATTTTTAGGAGCCAGACAGTTGGATTTGTATATAGATATATGGAGAATAACCCAAAAAGTTAGGAGCCAGGGGTAAAATTATAGGAGCCAGTGGCTCCCAGGCCCCTGGGTTTGTTGAGCCCTGTATTATTGCATTGTCTATTTTTGTGCTAGCAATACTTGTAGCCCCCCATTTGATGCACCAAAGAATGTATTTTCCAAAAATGTGTACTTTATTTGATGTATCTTAAAGTGAAAATCAACCATAACATTTTTGAAGCGCTAGGGTTGACTGTTAAAACAAATAAAGGGCACTTTAATACATGAAGTATAAGATACTTCATGCAGAAAGTGCCTTTTTTTTTTTTGTTTCAACCGTTCGCCGTTCTTAGCTGCTACAGCAGTCCACAGCAAAAAAATATTTAGCTAAGAGGTGATGTTTTCACCTCTTAGCAAATAGCCATGCGGTAAATCCGGCTCCCATGGGCGCCAAACCGGATTTACCGCATGGCTAGTAACAAAAATATTTTTTGGCCGTGGGCTGCCGTAGCAACTAAGAACTGCAAACGGTTGAAACGAATAAAGGGCACTTTCATTCATGAAGTGCCCTTTGTTTCAACAGTCAACCCTAGAGTTTCAAAAACGCTATGGTTGACTTTCACTTTAATTTCTTAGGTGGCTACAGCTGTCTGATTGCAGACATAACCCTGTAAAGTTGAAAGACTTTTTTTTTTTTTTTTTTTTTCTTTTCAAAGTGAATGTCAACTTTCATGAACCAGTGCCCGGTTTTTAAAAAAACTATTAAAAACAGGGGCACTTTTATTCATGAAAGTTTACATTGCACCGGGTTTTACTAATACTTAATTTCTTCTCCTTAAACACCAGATCGGCAATCCCATGTCTGCAGCTTCTCTGTACTTCGTCAGCAATGACAAAATCGTCTCTCTCCTATCACGGCTTCTCCCCCAGGAGCGTTCATCTGGTGAGGCCACGCGTGATTGGAGAAAGCCAGTTTTGTCATTGCTGTGTTAGTACAGCAGGAAGAAGCAGACAGGGCGATTGGCGATCCGTTGTTTCAGGAGAAGAAGGTATTTGTACAATCCGTTGCAATGTAAACTTTCATGAATGAAAGTGCCCCTCTTTTAATAGTTGTGTTTTTTTTTTGTTTTTTTTTAAAAAAAAAACAGGCACTGATTCATGACAGTTAACATTCACTTTAATTCTCTTTACAAAATAAATAGATATATTTAACCCCTTAACGACGCATGTCGTACAGGGTACGTCACACACAAACTGGTCTTTAAAGACCAGAGACGTACCCTGTACGACATTAGGGTTTAAAGTGGCTGGAAGCAATCCTGATCGCTTTCAAGGTATTACCGTGATGCCTCGATATTGAGGCATCACTGCAATACCTTTTTTCCCAAGACCGATGCAGAGAGAAGCCACTCTGTGGCCCTCTCTGCACCGGTAGCGATGGGCTTGATCGTTGGTGGGTGGGAGCAGCTGCAGGGAGGCGGGTGGGTGGCCCATCGCTACCCGGCATCCGGTTCCTGAATGTGCGATGTGCACGCCGGGAGCGTGCGGGGGGCCTGCAGGGAGCGCGTGTATGCGCACGATTGCGCAACAACCACTGCCATCAATGAGTACAGAGTGGGAGAGAGGGAAATGGAGGGGGGGAAATTAATGATCAAAGGGATCTGGGAGAGGGAGGGGGGGTATATTGAGGGGGGGGCAACTACACTACAGAAAAATGTAAATTACATTAAAAAAAAATAAGAAAAAACCTTTTTTGGGACAAATTGGGTACTGGCAGACAGTTGCCAGTACCCAAGATGGCAGCAAATAGGTAGTGGGCGAGGGTTATATAGCTGTTTGGGGGGGATCAGAGAAGTTGGGGGCTAAGGGGGGGGTCCATCACAGCTAAACAGATTTAAAAAAATAAATTAATAACCCAGGGGGTGGGATGTGTCAGGTGGGAGGCTGATCTCTTCACTAAAGCTAAAATTAACCCTGCAAGCTCCCTAATTAACACTGTCACTGCTAGGCATAATACAAATGTGGTGCGCAGCTGCATTTAGCAGCCTTCTAATTACCAAAAATCAACGCTAAAGCCATATATGTCTGCTATTTCTGAACAAAGGGGATCCCAGAAAATCATTTACAACCATTTGTGCCATAATTGCACAAGCTGTTTGTAAATAATTTCAGTAAGAAACCCAAAGTTAGTGAAAAAGTGAACGATTTTTTTTATTTAATTGAATTTGGCGGTGAAATGGTGGCATGAAATATCAAAATGGGCCTAGATCAATACTTTGGCTTGTCTACTACAGTACCTTAAAGCTAAAATTGACCCTACAAGCTCCCTAATTAACCCCTTCACTGCTGGGTCTAATACAAGTGTGGTGCGCAGCTGCATTTAGCGGTCTAATTACCAAAAAGTAATGCCAAAGCCATAAATGTCTGCTATTTCTGAACAAAGGGGATCCCAGAGAAGCATTGACAACCATTTGTGCCATAATTGCACAAGTTGTTTGCAAATAATTTCAGTGAGAAACCTAAAGTTTGTGAAACAGTTTGTGAAAAAGTGAACGTTTTTTTTTTTATTTGATCGCATTTGGCAGTGAAATGGTGACATGAAATATACCAAAATGGGCCTAGATCAATACTTTGGGTTGTCTACTAAAAAAAAATATACACGTGTCAAGGGATATTCAGGGATTCCTGACAGATATCAGTGTTACAATGTAACTTGCGCTAATTTAAAAAAAAAAAAAATGGTTTGGATATAGCTAAGTGCTACTTGTATTTATTGCCCTATAACTTGCAAAAAAAGCAAAGAACATGTAAATATTGGGTATTTCTAAACTCAGGACAAAATTTAGAAACTATTTAGCATGGGTGTTTTTTGGTGGTTGTAGATGAGTAACAGATTTTGGGGGTCAAAGTTAGAAAAAGTGTGTGTTTTTTGCATTTTTTTTCCTCATATTTTATAAAAAAAATTATGGTAAATTATAAAATATGATGAAAATAATGGTATCTTTTGAAAGTCCATTTAATGGAGAGAAAAACGGTATATAATATGTGTGGGTACAGTAAATGTGTAAGAGGAAAATTACAGCTAAACACAAACACCGCAGAAATGTAAAAATAGCCCTGGTCCTTTAAAGGGACACTACCCAAATTTTTTCTTTCGTGCTTCAGATTGAGCATGAAATTTTAAGCAACTTTCTAATTTACACCTATTATCAAATTTTCTTCATTCTCTTGGTATCTTTATTTGAAATGCAAGAATATAAGTTTAGATGCCGGCCCATTTTTGGTGAACAACCTGGGTTGTCCTTGCTGATTGGTGGATAAATTCATCCACCAATAAAAAAGTGCTGTCCAGAGTACTGAAACCAAAAAAAAGCTTAGATGCCTTCTTTTTCAAATAATGATAGCAAGAGAACGAAGAAAAATTGATAATAGGAGTAAATTAGAAAGTTGCTTAAAATTGCATGCTCTTTCTGAATTACAAAAGAATTTTGGGTTCAGTGTCCCTTTAAGGGAAAAAAACTGAAAAATGGCCTTGTCCTTAAGGGGTTAAAGGAATTATGTCGCTAGAAATTATGCGTAAAGAGGGTGTTTTACTCATCTTCCACGGACGCTAAAAGGCTGATTTTATAAAAAAAAATATATTTTTTTAATAGCATTCCTCTACCATTTATTAATTTGTAACCACATTATCATGGGATTACAAATATAATATAGGTCCGTATTGTAAAAGGGAATTCAACATTTAGCGAGGTGATCACTGCGGTAACAGGAGTTACCACGGTGATTATTTAGTTATAATATCGAAACCGATATTAATTTTTTCGAAAAGAAACAACTTTATTTTTAGAATATGTATTTTGGGGGTTTCTAGGCAATTTTGATCTTTATGTGAATTTAGAGATCCCAAAATCCTTTTTTTTTTTTTTTTTTTAACTTAATTTTTTACTATACACATTAAATACTTATACCATTGGAAAGGTGATTACCTTTCCAGTGGTGGGTCTTGGGGGCCCTGTAGCTGCTTAGATGCCTGAGATACAGGCATCTAAGCAGCATGCCCCATCTCCTATTACTGACAATTTTTTAAATAAAGTTGCGCAATGACAACATTGCGCATGACGTCACTGCGCAAAACGTGAAGCCCCGGTGATGCCTGTCACTATACAGGCCAGATTGCAGGGGTGGGAGAAGATGGAGGTCCCCAGAACTCCACGAAGGGGAGTGCTAGCCCTGAGCTGTCGTTAGCACCTGAGAGGGAAACTTTGCAACGGCTCAGAGCCGTCATTAGAACTCAAGGGGTTAAGTGTGATTTGGATAATTGGTGTTTGTATATCACACGTTTTACCTGTATAATGTGCTTCTTTGCTTGACTTTTGGATGCGCTTTTTTTTTTTTTTTTTTTTTAAAAGCACAGGAATCACACCACTTCCAACTATCTGTCATATGTTTTGTTAAAGGGCCAATTTACACCTGTTACAAACTTACTTTGCCATAATGCGTCTCCCCACGCAATCCTCCTGTTTCGCATCCATAATTGCATACAAGATTACTTTTTTTTTTTTCACTTTTTCTGTGCAGTCTCGCTGCCTAAAATGGCCCACAAACTCTTCCCCTATGTTGTGTGCAGTTTCTCTACTTCCAAATGTACGGTGTTAGCTGCGACTCGCAAGTTAGCCCTCAAGCTAGTGCACAGAGATTTTGTGCATGCAAATTCCATATCTTTATAACTGTAATCCGGAACACTTGTGTAGTATTTCATTTCTACTGGCCAATTCCTGCCGCTACCACCTTAAAAACTTCTCCTGAATGCGACAATTCCTCATACAATACACAACTTATATTTGAATCCACTCTTTCATTCTTTCCCGCCTTGACTACTGTAACTCCATTCTCCCTAGCTGCCCTCTAGCTCCTTAAAGTGAAGGTCCATTTTAATGAATTAGTGCCCGGTTTCTAATAAACCTTTTAAAAACAAGGGCACTTTAATTCAAGAAAATTGACATTTCACTGTTTTCTTCAAAAATTTACCTTTTAATCCTGGCAGCCGCTCCAGCACTTCCTCCGCCCGTTGCAAGCCGTCTTCGCAGATCCAAAATGACGAATCCGGCTTCCTCCAATCACAGCATTGCATCAGGCCAAGATTCCCCCGGGGGGGGGGGGGAGCTGTGATTCGTCATTTCTGACGTCTGCAGATGCTTCTGACAGCCGGGGGAATTGCTGGAGCGGCATTCAGGATTAAAAGGTAAGTTTTTTTTTTTTTTTTTTTTTTTTTTAAGAAAACGGTAAAGTCAATTTTGATGAATTAAAGTGCCCTTGTTTTTAATAGGTTTATTAAAAACCGGGCACTAATTCATCAAAATGGACCTTCACTTTAACAATCTATAATGAATGCCTCTTCCTTACATGTCACTTTTCATCTGCTGTACCTCTCTACCAATCCCTTCACTGGCTTCCTCTAGCCTCCAGAATTAAACACTAATTCTGACTCTGACATTCAAGGCCTCGTCTCTAGATGCTCTTCCACCAGCCCCCTTCACTCTGCTCCTCTCTCTCCTCCTCTCTTGTTACCTCCTCACATTTACATCCACAGGACTTTTCCAGACTGGCCCCTATTTTGTGGAACTCTCTGCCTTGCTCCACAAGACTCCTCTCCCCTGGTTTTGATGGTTTCAAGCGTTCCTTTACTCTACTGTTCAGGGATGCATACAACATACACTAACCTTTTCTAACCCCAGTTCCTCTTCTACTTTTTTATCCCCTTGAACCCCCTTAGCATGTAAGCCTATGAGCCCAGCTGTTCACCTTCATGAGAGCTGACTACAACACAGCAACTCTCGGCAGGGCTCGCTACCCACTCTGCTACTATAAATGTTACCTTGCATCTCATGCCTATGTTTATAGCGCTACGGAATCTGTTGGCGCTCTACAAATAACATGATGATAATAGTAATAATACTGCAGGATAAGTAGATAGTGGGCACAATGTTCAGTGGAGGATGTTTAAACCATCAGCAATGGTCAGATAATGACCTCATTCCCCTGCTCTTCCTCTGATTGAGGCTGCTAGGTAAATACACTGTGCATGTGTGGTTACTCATGCACAACATCATGAAATAACAGGCAATAATTGGAATGAGCTTGAGCAAAAAAAACAAATGGGGAAGGACACAGC
Organism: Bombina bombina; assembly: GCF_027579735.1. Lineage (NCBI taxonomy): Eukaryota > Metazoa > Chordata > Amphibia > Anura > Bombinatoridae > Bombina > Bombina bombina. The sequence goes on from NC_069504.1 coordinate 577,326,686, forward strand.
ACAGAAAAGTTTTTTTTTTTTTTTTTTTTTTAATCTTGTATCCATGAACTTATGGGTGCAAAAGGATTGAGTAGGAAGAAGCATTATGGCAAATTAAGTCACAGGTGTAAACTGTCTCTTTAATATTTCTCAGAACTAAGTAGAATTGTCAATAAAAGGAGGTAATCGTGCACATAGTTCAAGCTTGTAACAAACACCAGTGATGTGCAGTCACTAGAGGCAGGTGAGGCAGTGCTTCACCTCTCATATGGGCAAAAATATATATTTTTTTTATTGGCTTTAAAAAAAAAATTGTAATTTTTTTCCCCCAGCATTTTTTTTCCTCACAGCTATATGTTGTGTAATGAAGAGGCACAAGCAGGTCTGCCCACCATTACACAACATGCTGCGCCATCTACTGGATGCAAGTGGTTAAGATCATTGCATGGCCCATTAACTGCTTATTTGAGGCAGTCCTATTTGGGCTGAACCAATCCAGCGAGAGGCATTAGTAAGTGGAACATAGGGTTGGGGCTGGATGTTAAATCAAATAAAACAAAACAAAAACGGAAAAAAACAACTTTCATATATTTTGTTGCTGTCCTGTGAACCTGCTAGCTTTGCTAAAGTGAAAAAGAGAGTTCTGTTCTTCCCCTCTAAGTGCAGTGGAATGTGCCACTGTCACTTCCTGAATCCTTACAGAGTAGGAGAGAGGCACAGGGAGCAGTGTTTCACCCACATCTTATTAAAGTAAGATTTTACTGATAGGGATTCTGTTAGTGAAAATGATAATTTAATGAATGTGGTTTAGTGTTTTTTTTACTCTTTTACAGCAAAGGATCGTTTTTGTATTTTGTTTACTCAAACTTTACACCCACTAACTTAGCAGCTTGCCTCTGTACTTCACACTAAATTATAGACTAATTTTCTGAACTCTCTGTAGCTCTGCTGTTTTATTACTTTAAAATGCAGTGTTCCCCCCCCCCTTGTGTGTGTGTGTGTGTCTCTCTCTCTCTCTCTCTATCTATCTATCTATCTATCTATCTATCTATCTATCTATCTATCTATCTATCTATCTATCTATCCATCTCTCTCCTTATGTGTTGTTCTCCCCCATGGTCTCTTTCTCTCTCTGTCTCTCTTCCTCCCCCTCTGACTCTCATCCCTTATGTAATGAAAGAATCTATAAGCATAATTTGCAGCATTAAAGTAAAAAGTATGTTTTAAACATATTTTAATGGGCATGGATTTCTAGATCTCATAATCAGAGCAAGCATTGTGTTATCTGGCAAGAGTTTCTGTTACAATCCTTTAAACTAAAATCAGATGTTTACTAAGTTGACCAGTTTTCCAAGACACCATTTAAAGGGACATGAAACCCATATGAAACCCATATGCAAATTTAAATAACTTTCCAATTTACATCTAATATCTAATTTTCTTCATTATTTTGATGTCCTTTGTTGAAAATCATATCTAAATATGCTAATTAGCTGCTGATTGGTGGCTGCACATAGATACCTCATGTGATTGGCTCACCCATGTGCATTGCTATTTCTTCAACAAAGGATATCTAAAGAATGAAGGCGTATCCTGCCACTGCCTCACCAGCCTCTGACGTCACTGACACACACACACACACACACACACACACACACACACACACACACACATTGCAGGGATCACCCTTATTGCCAGCAGCCAAAACACTATAATTAACCACATATATTCAGTATTCCATATTCTAGAATGCTTCTATATTTCTATCAATCAAAATGTGTATCCAGCATAAGCCCCATACAATTACATGTTATTGATATACACTATATGGACAAATGTATATGGACACCCCTACTAATTTATTGAATTCAGGTGTTTAAACTATACCAGGTGCATAATATCCAAGGTCAGTGACTTTAAGCAAACCATAGGATGCAACTTTTGCCACAAGCTAGTTCATTAAATTTCTAGTCTACTAGATCTGTCCAGGTCAACTGTTGATGCTATCATTGTGAAGTGGAAGTTCTCAAGAGCAACAGCAGCTCAGCCACAAAGTAGTAAACCACGTAAACTCAAAGAGCTGTAGCGCATAAAATTGATTATCTTTTTTTGCATCAATCGCTACAAAGTTCTAAACTTCCTTTGGAAACAACATCAACACAAAAACTTAGTGTCAGAAGCTTCATAAAATGGGTTTCTATGACCAAGCAAGTTGTACACAAGCCTTGTATCAATATCTGCAATGCCAAGAATCGGCTGGCTGGTGATTGCTGGGTGTCTCTATGTGTGTTGTATTATTTGTTTGTAATACCCCTATGTTTCTTGCACCCATTCCGGACTGGGGTTAACTGCCTGTGACTCTGGTGACAGCACAGCTTTTTGGGAGTGCTATTTAAGCACCCAGGACCCGGTCCGGTCTGGAGTGCAGATATCTCCATCTCTATCATCTATCCACACACACACACACGTGGAAATTTAAAAAACAACCTACTTGTCCTGATTCGCAAAACAATTTAAACCAAAACTGTATATAAATAAGGGTTTTATTTATAACAACTTAGGAGACAAACCTAACAATACTTTAATGCAATCAACAAATGTAAGTAGGTAGTGAGATTAAACCTAACATGTCAAATAACATGTATGCAAGTCCGATTATAGAGAGGAGCACTCACTGGGTCTTAAACAAATAATTCAATTTATTATGATTTGTATCATAATAAATTGAATTATTTAAGACCCAGTGAGTGCTCCTCGCTATATTGTGTGTGTTTGTATATGTATGTGTGTATGTCTTCAGTTTGGTGAGCACGGCTGGATGCCGGTATGAGATGTGATTCGTCTTGATGAAGGCTTCTGTGAAAGCCGAAACGTCGACCATTAACAAATGTTGTTATTAAGAAAAATAAAAGAAAGTCTTTGCTGACACGCAATTATCAAAAATCCTGAGAGTGCCCTTCATTCCTAAAACCAGTTTTGTATGTTCTTTTGAGGATTGCACCCAGGTCCTTGCGATCTACCAAGGTTGGAGTGCTGGAACACCTGCTGTTTCAATTATACACACGTGTGGTGTGTCTTTTATGTGTTTCTGCATGTGCTAGCAGCTATAATATAAAAATGACATGCTCATATATAGCAAAAAAAAACTATATGTACAAACACTCATACAGTAACACGCACACAAACATATACTCTGTCATGTACATGAACAAAGACACTGAACTACACAGGTGAAAGTGTAAGGGGCCTAAATGTGCATAAGGGCAAAAGTGATCAATGGAATGCTTATTTCAAACATCCACAAGACAAATATCCTGGACAATTTTTAAAACCAACATATTAATGAAATCCAGAAATCTGATGGAGATTGATGTGTGCAAGATGAGGATTCTCCTCCTCCTCCTCCTCCTCCTCCTCCTCCTCCTCCTCCTCCTCCTCCCGTTTCAGAATAACAACCTTTTATTTGCATAAAAAGAACTGTTTGCAGAAAAATGCAAAGTGAAGTCTGTGTTGTGTGATTATTTTATTAGGTTTATAATGCTGTTTAGCATTTAAAGTCTTCATTTCAAAGCTTTAAAAATAATGAATTAGATGTTACTTATGACAATTTTGAGAGGGGCCTGGAACCTATCTCCCTCACTTCCCATTGACTTACATTATAAACTGGGTTTCAATTCATCACCAAAACTTTTACTTAGGTGAACGTTTTCGGTGTTGCCACCGTCCTCAGACCTTACACAACAAAGAGTGAACAAACAATTTATGTGCATTACCTGGTGCTGATCCTGCTAGTGCGTGTGGCGTCTCCTCTGCGCAACAGACTTTACAGAGGCCCTAGAGGGTCAAAAAGTTAACAAGTGCAAAACGTAAGTTGAAGAACATAAGTTAAAAAACAGTACAGTAACCTCACCTTCCCCAGCATACATTGTCACATTCAGAAATAGCGGAGTAATGTATGTATGTTATATAGATCTACATTGTGGTCTGTGTTGGATGTCAACCGCATTATATTTGTCATATTATTCTCACGTAGTTTCTACCTTGTAAATATACGGTACGCATCTATGTGTCAATGTGCT
>NC_069504.1:577338243-577408243 GCF_027579735.1 Bombina bombina
CCTCAGGATCGGCCGTTCAAGGCAAAAAATAGACCTAATTTTCGTCCCTTTCGTAAAAACGGACCAGCCCAAAGTGCTACGTCCTCTAAGCAAGAGGGTAATACCTCTCAGGCCAAGCCAGCTTGGAGACCAATGCAAGGCTGGAACAAGGGAAAGCAGGCCAAGAAACCTGCCACTGCTACAAAGACAGCATGAAATATTGGCCCCCGATCCGGGACCGGATCTGGTGGGGGGCAGACTCTCTCTCTTCGCTCAGGCTTGGGCAAGAGATGTTCTGGATCCTTGGGCGCTAGAAATAGTCTCCCAGGGTTATCTTCTGGAATTCAAGGGACTTCCCCCAAGGGGGAGGTTCCACAGGTCTCAGTTGTCTTCAGACCACATAAAAAGACAGGCGTTCCTACATTGTGTAGAAGACCTGTTAAAAATGGGAGTGATTCATCCTGTTCCATTAAGAGAACAAGGGATGGGGTTCTACTCCAATCTGTTCATAGTTCCCAAAAAAGAGGGAACGTTCAGACCAATCTTAGATCTCAAGATCTTAAACAAATTTCTCAAGGTCCCATCGTTCAAGATGGAAACCATTCGAACTATCCTTCCTTCCATCCAGGAAGGTCAATTCATGACCACGGTGGACTTAAAGGATGCGTATTTACATATTCCTATCCACAAGGAACATCATCGGTTCCTAAGGTTTGCATTCCTGGACAAACATTACCAGTTTGTGGCGCTTCCTTTCGGATTAGCCACTGCTCCAAGGATTTTCACAAAGGTACTAGGGTCCCTTCTAGCGGTGCTAAGACCAAGGGGCATTGCAGTAGTACCCTACCTGGACGACATTCTGATTCAAGCGTCGTCCCTCCCTCGAGCAAAGGCTCACACGGACATCGTCCTGGCCTTTCTCAGATCTCACGGCTGGAAAGTGAACGTGGAAAAGAGTTCTCTATCCCCGTCAACAAGGGTTCCCTTCTTGGGAACAATTATAGACTCCTCAGAAATGAGGATTTTTCTAACAGAGGCCAGAATAACAAAACTTCTGGACTCTTGTCGGATACTTCATTCCGTTCCTCTTCCTTCCGTAGCTCAGTGCATGGAAGTGATCGGGTTGATGGTAGCGGCAATGGACATAGTTCCTTTTGCGCGCATTCATCTAAGACCATTACAACTGTGCATGCTCAGTCAGTGGAATGGGGACTATACAGACTTGTCTCCAAAGATACAAATAAATCAGAGGACCAGAGACTCACTCCGTTGGTGGCTGTCCCTGGACAACCTGTCTCAAGGGATGACATTCCGCAGACCAGAGTGGGTCATTGTCACGACCGACGCCAGTCTGATGGGCTGGGGCGCGGTCTGGGGATCCCTGAAAGCTCAGGGTCTTTGGTCTCGGGAAGAATCTCTTCTACCGATAAATATTCTGGAACTGAGAGCGATACTCAATGCTCTCAAGGCTTGGCCTCAGCTAGCGAGGACCAAGTTCATACGGTTTCAATCAGACAACATGACGACTGTTGCGTACATCAACCATCAGGGGGGAACAAGGAGTTCCCTAGCGATGGAAGAAGTGACCAAGATTATTCTATGGGCGGAGTCTCACTCCTGCCACCTGTCTGCTATCCACATCCCGGGAGTGGAAAATTGGGAAGCGGATTTTCTGAGTCGTCAGACATTGCATCCGGGGGAGTGGGAACTCCATCCGGAAATTTTTGCCCAAGTCACTCAGCTGTGGGGCATTCCAGACATGGATCTGATGGCCTCCCGTCAGAACTGCAAAGTTCCCTGTTACGGGTCCAGATCCAGGGATCCCAAGGCGGCTCTAGTGGATGCACTAGTAGCACCTTGGACCTTCAAACTAGCTTATGTGTTCCCGCCGTTTCCTCTCATCCCCAGGCTGGTAGCCAGGATCAATCAGGAGAGGGCGTCGGTGATCTTGATAGCTCCTGCGTGGCCACGCAGGACTTGGTATGCAGATCTGGTGAATATGTCATCGGCTCCACCTTGGAAGCTACCTTTGAGACGAGACCTTCTTGTTCAGGGTCCGTTCGAACATCCGAATCTGGTTTCACTCCAGCTGACTGCCTGGAGATTGAACGCTTGATTTTATCGAAGCGAGGTTTCTCAGATTCTGTTATCGATACTCTTGTTCAGGCCAGAAAGCCTGTAACTAGAAAGATTTACCACAAAATTTGGAAAAAATATATCTGTTGGTGTGAATCTAAAGGATTCCCTTGGGACAAGGTTAAGATTCCTAGGATTCTATCCTTCCTTCAAGAAGGATTGGAAAAAGGATTATCGGCAAGTTCCCTGAAGGGACAGATTTCTGCCTTGTCGGTGTTACTTCACAAAAAGCTGGCAGCTGTGCCAGATGTTCAAGCCTTTGTTCAGGCTCTGGTTAGAATCAAGCCTGTTTACAAACCTTTGACTCCTCCTTGGAGTCTCAATTTAGTTCTTTCAGTTCTTCAGGGGGTTCCGTTTGAACCCTTACATTCCGTTGATATTAAGTTATTATCTTGGAAAGTTTTGTTTTTAGTTGCAATTTCTTCTGCTAGAAGAGTTTCAGAATTATCTGCTCTGCAGTGTTCCCCTCCTTATCTGGTGTTCCATGCAGATAAGGTGGTTTTACGTACTAAACCTGGTTTTCTTCCAAAAGTTGTTTCTAACAAAAACATTAACCAGGAGATTATCGTACCTTCTCTGTGTCCGAAACCAGTTTCAAAGAAGGAACGTTTGTTGCACAATTTGGATGTTGTTCGCGCTCTAAAATTCTATTTAGATGCTACAAAGGATTTTAGACAAACATCTTCCTTGTTTGTTGTTTATTCAGGTAAAAGGAGAGGTCAAAAAGCAACTTCTACCTCTCTCTCTTTTTGGATTAAAAGCATCATCAGATTGGCTTACGAGACTGCCGGACGGCAGCCTCCCGAAAGAATCACAGCTCATTCCACTAGGGCTGTGGCTTCCACATGGGCCTTCAAGAACGAGGCTTCTGTTGATCAGATATGTAGGGCAGCGACTTGGTCTTCACTGCACACTTTTACCAAATTTTACAAGTTTGATACTTTTGCTTCTTCTGAGGCTATTTTTGGGAGAAAGGTTTTGCAAGCCGTGGTGCCTTCCATTTAGGTGACCTGATTTGCTCCCTCCCTTCATCCGTGTCCTAAAGCTTTGGTATTGGTTCCCACAAGTAAGGATGACGCCGTGGACCGGACACACCTATGTTGGAGAAAACAGAATTTATGTTTACCTGATAAATTTCTTTCTCCAACGGTGTGTCCGGTCCACGGCCCGCCCTGGTTTTTTTAATCAGGTCTGATAATTTATTTTCTTTAACTACAGTCACCACGGTTCCATATGGTTTCTCCTATGCAAATATTCCTCCTTAACGTCGGTCGAATGACTGGGGTAGGCGGAGCCTAGGAGGGATCATGTGACCAGCTTTGCTGGGCTCTTTGCCATTTCCTGTTGGGGAAGAGAATATCCCGCAAGTAAGGATGACGCCGTGGACCGGACACACCGTTGGAGAAAGAAATTTATCAGGTAAACATAAATTCTGTTATGTGTGTGTGTGTATGTGTATATATATATATATATATATATATATATATATATATATATATATATATATATATATATATATATATATGTGTGTGTGTATATATATATATATATATATATATATATATATATATATATATATATGTATGTGTGTGTATATATATATATATATATATATATATATATATATATATATATATATATATATATATATATATATATATATGTATGTGTATATATATATATATATATATATAGAATTAAGTAGAATGTTACCATTCAGTGTCAGTGAGTGGAAACAGGCGTTACTCAAGTAAATGCGCTAGTCAGAGGTATGAAAATCTCATAGAGCAGCTATGAAGGTACAAATATTGTATGATAGACTAAGTCTATACAATATAGGAAAAATAGGAGTCAAAGGGTAAACAGCGCTTATGGAGATTCTTAAAAACTGAATAATATTAAAATCTCGGCAGTGTTGGTGGGTAAAGAAAACAAAAAAAAAAAAAAAAAAAAAAAAAAAAAAGGGAAGAGAAGTATATGAATATACGTATATATATTAGAGTCTTTGATAGGATATTGGAATCCTAGTGTAATGAAGGCGTAATAGATACCCTTACCAAAAGTTACCTCAATCCTATGAGGTAAGTTTGCCGCATTGGAGGATGTATCTAGTGGTTGAATGAATCCTGGATGTTCTGGTCTGTATAAAATCGCTGCCTCTTGGAGTAGAATGGGATGTGGGTCCCCTTTGTGCTGGTTTCTTTAGGAAACTTCCTGTATTTATTGCCTCTTGGAGCTTGGTTTTCTTGTCTTGGTATGAACTTTCTTGTCCAGATAGGATGTCAGAGCAGGTGACGTGGTTACAGGGTACTTATTTCTTTTTTCTTTTCTTATTTTTTCTTCATTTTCCTTAGAGTTGTGTCAGCAGATACAAAACTCACGTCTGTGGTACACAAAGATATTTCCTTCCTTCCTAGTACTGTGTGCATAAAATATTTCCAAGCACGCCACTCACAAATTTCCCTTTTCCGACTCCGAGTCGTTTTTTTTTTTTTTTTTTTTTTTTTTTTTTTTTTTTTGTTTTCTTTACCCACCAACACTGCCGAGATTTTAATATTATTCAGTTTTTAAGAATCTCCATAAGCGCTGTTTACCCTTTGACTCCCATATATATATATGTGTGTATATATATATATATATATATATATATATATATATATATGTATATGTGTGTGTGTATATATATATATGTGTGTATATGTGCATATTCTGCTATATTCTATTAATTTTGTGACTCCCTGTCCAGGATCCCTTTTTTTTTTTTTTTTAAATATACATCTCTCTAGATTTATTATTTATCAGTAAAAGATAAATGGGAAATACATTCTGAAAGATAATTTTACATTTTGAAAGATTGTGCATTTTTGAGAGAGAATTAAAAAAAATAGTAAAAAAAAATACATACATACATATGTAAAAGTTTAGGCACCACTCATTTATAAATAATTGGGTGTTTGGATCAGCAATTTCATTTTGATCTATCAAATAACTGAAGGACACTGTAATATTTCAGTAGTAAAATGAGCAAAAGGAGATTAGACAGGTGCATACATTTGGGCACCCTTGTCATTTTGAATACCTGTAAGGCTGTAACTACCTAGCATTGATGAATTGGAACTCACGATTTATTTGGTGAGCCCATTAAGCCTTGAACTTCATAGACAGGTGCATCCAATCATGAGAAAAGATATTTAAGGTGGCCAATTGCAAGTTTTTGTTCTCTTTGACTCTCCTCTGAAGAGTGGCAACATGGGGGCCTCAAAACAACTCTCAAATGACCTGAAAACAAAGATTGTTCAACATTATGGTTTAGGGGAAGGCTACAAAAAGCTATTGCAGAGATTTAAGCTGTCAGTGTCCACTGTGAGGAACATAGTGAGGAAATGGAAGACCACAGGCACAGTTCTTGTTAAGGTCAGAAGTGGCAGGCCAAGTAAAATATCGGAGAGGCAAAGGATGGTGAGAATGATCAAAAACAGCCCACAGACCACCTTGAAAGACCTACAACATCATCTTCCTGCAGGTGGTCTCACTGTGCATCCTTCAACAATTCAGCGCACTTTGCACAAGGACAGGCTGTATGGGAGAGTGATGCCACGCCACAAACAGAGTTGCTTGAGATATGCAAATGCACATTTGGAAAGGCCAGCTTCATTTTGGAAGAAGGGGCTGTGGACTGATGAAACAAAGATTGAGTTATTTGGTCATAACAAAGGGCGTTATGCATGGCGGAAGAAGAACACAGCATTCCAAGACAAACACTTGCTACCCACAGTAAAAATTGGTGGATGTTCCATCATGCTGTGGGGCTTTGTGGCCAGTGCTGGTACTGGGAATCTTGTTATAGTTGAGGGTCACATGAATTCCACTTAATATCAGCAGATACTTGAGAATAATGTTGAGGAATCGGTAACAAAGTTGAAGTTATGCCGGAGCTGAATGTTTCAACAAGACAACTACCCAAAACACTGCTCAAAATCTACTCTGGCATTTATGCAGAGGAACAAGTACAATGTTCTGCAATGGCCTTCCGAGTCCCCAGACCTGAATATCATTGAAAATCTGTGGGGTTATTTGAAGGGGGCTGTCCATGCTTGGCAACCATCAAACCTAACTAAACAGGAGATGTTTTGCAAGGAGGAATGGTCCAAAATACCTTCATCCAGAATCCAGACACTCATTACAGGCTATAGGAAGCGTCTAGAGGCTGTTATTTCTGCTAAAGGAGGCTCTACTAAAATTGATGCAATATTTCTGTTGGGGTGCCCAAGTTTATGCACCTGTCTAATTTCGTTTTGATGCAAATTGCACATTTTCTGTTAATCCAATAAACTTCATTTCACTACTGAAATATTACTGTGTCCTTCAGTTATTTGATATTTCAAAATGAAATTGCTGATCCAAACACCCAATTATTTATACATGAAAATCATGGCAATTGTCAGGGGTGCCTAAACTTCCAAATTGAAAAAAGGGGGCAACACACCGGGCATATGTCTATAGAAGGTACCACGTAACAATATATAAATTCCAAAATACAAAGGTATTTATTATCGGTAACACCATTCCTGTAGAAAAGATATAAGTACAGTTAATTACTTGCAGGGATCTGTAAGACCCCAAAATGAAAATTACAAAATAAATAGCTCCCTAAACTCTAGAGTATGAGGTTTCTAAAAAGTCCATTTTCATAGGAATCTTCTCCTGCATATTTTATGTATCACAGTGGATTCACCATGCTCCTAGGAAAACAAACATTTGCTGTGTCCATTGCAGAATGGCTGTTATAGCAAAAGCCAGGCTGGTTAGTAAGCAGTGCAAAGTAATGCAAAATAAATGGCTTGGTCCGTAAGAGACACAAACTGCAGTTTTGTCACAGACAAGGATAAGTCTTTAGGGAGTCACCAGGCGCTGTTTTCTGCTGCGGGAGTGACGTTGTTCTCCACCTCTCCTCTGGATTAATATGCAGCATGTCCTCTGTTCCTGGGTATGTTCCACTCACTGGATTAGTTATGCAGCATACAGGGAATCCTTTCCGATCAGATCAAACAAATACCACGCTCACGGAGCTCCTGTGAGCGTGGTTAGCAAGATGCTACACATGTTTCACCCATTGAGTAATTCAATTGGGCTTCATCATGCCAGATACGAAAAAATGCACATGCTAAACCCAATTTTTTTTATTTCATGATTCAGATAGAGCATGGGATTTTAAGCACCTTTCTAATTTACTCCTATTATCAATTTTTCTTTATTCTCTTGCTATCTTGATTTGAAAAAGCAGTACTGTAAGCTTTAGAGCCAGACCATTTTTTGTTCAGCACATGGGTAGCACTTGCTGATTTGTGGCTAAATGTAGAAAACCAATCAGCAGCTCTACCAAGGTGCTGAACTAAAAAATGGGCCGGCTCCTAACCTTTTATTAATGCTTTTTCAAATCAAGATAACATGAGAACAAAGAAAAAATGATAATAGGAGTAAATTAGAAAGTTGCTTAAAATTTCATGCTCTATCTGAATCATGAAAGAAAAAATGAGGGGTTAGTATCCCTTTAATAGGTCAAGATTTTGCTATATTGGAATACATATATATTTTTTTAACTTACAGAATCTGAATTAAAAAAAAGTACCTATTATATTATAAAATTTGCTTCTCTTGATATTCTTTGTTGAAGATTAGCTCTATTCCACAAAAGCTGACAGTGGTTAGAGAATGATTTGACTGAACCGAACTAGACAATCATTTATAAATGAGATCTTTCCTTATCAGACTGCACATGAAGAGATCTGTCATTAGCTATACATATCTACTTGCATTTTTAAAATGGGTCCTGTTCTTTACACATGTGAAGAATTATACAGCAAATGCGTTTCTGATATAGGCTCATTATATTGATTATGTTTTTTATGTTGGTGTTTTCAAAGGGACATGAGAACAAAAAGATAATTCTATGAAGTGTTAGATAATTATATTAGTACACTAATTACAGTAAGTACACTAATGCACTAAGCATTACTGAGTACACTAATGCTTGTATATAAATGAGTTTTTCAAGTCTATCAATTAGACTCAAAAAATGTATAAGCTAATTTCTGCTGAGAAAAAAAAATAAATTCAGCTCCAGAGCATTACTGTACTAATGGGAGCTAGATGAACACATCTGGCGAACCAATGACAAGTGGCATAAATGCACTACTAGAAGCTAGCTCAACACATCTGATGAGCCAATGGTGAGCATATGTGTGTTATATAAAAATGTCAATAATGCATAGTAAAACAACTTTTATGTTACATCTATCAGTTCTGAGGAGTTTGCTAACAAAATGACCACGGTTCTCAGTGTTTACAAATATAACAAGTCCAGATTAGCCCCTCCAAATATGGCAAGTGGGTGGCTAGCGTTTGGCTATTGAAAATCGGTTGCAGCCAACAAGGTGTTACTGCAATCAAACCTTTTTACACTAACTTAGTATATTAATTCATTGCAAGGTAGATGAAAAATATTGTAACTGTGACTCTCTAAAGCGCTCTAGTTTCTAACACTTCTGTCTGGCTTTACACTGTAAACAACTGATGGGAAAGAAAAGCGAAGTTGGCAAATCAGTGACTTGTGGGAAACGATTCAAACTATTTAGATTAATTTGATTGTTAATGTTCGCCTTTCCCATCTCATGCTTATTTTTAGAAAAAACATTTCAAAATATACTTTTGGGGTTTACATTTCAGTGTATGACTGACTGAACCTAGAATTTTTTAATTATTTGACTTTAACAATGTATGTAAAAAAAAAAAAAAACGCCAAGTATATGATGTGATGTAACACATCTAAAAGAATACATTTAAAAAAAAAATACTCTCTGGACTTTGAAAAACCTCTGAATAAGACTACATTTTGTTTTAACAAAGTGGAGGGACTTGTTCTTGGGGATAGCCTGGTCAGATGGGCACATTGTTTGTTTTCTGCTTTCAAAAAAAGATTAGTTGCTGCTGTTTTGTATACATGATAGTGTTGAGTAAGGCTGGGCGCTATAGGGGGAAATCACAATATTATTTTTTATTTTTTTTACAAAAAAAACACGATGGCGATGTTATTAAAAATTACTATAACACCTTCATTTTTCTATAAAACGTTTATTTAACTCTACAGAATCCTACTGTACATTTTTTTTCAATGTCCAATACACTCTTGGAGCATACAAATTAACACTTATAATTAGAGGAAAAATATAAAATAAAAAAACTTGTTCACTGCACCACTGTGTACTACTACTACTACTACTACTGATGATTGCTGATCTATCTTCTGGGAATCTACACTTGACTCAACTAAATTATATATTAAATAAATATAAATAATAAATATAATTCAGGGTTCAGTCGTGAGGGTTGATACTTTAGGAAAATCTTAAAGGGACAGTCTGACATGTTTCAAATAGGGCATGTAATTTTAAACAACTTTCCAATTTACTTTTTATCACCAATTTTGCTTTGTTCTCTTAAGAATTTTTAGTTGAAAGCTAAACTTAGGAAGGCTCGTATGATAATTTCTAAACCCTTAAAGGCCGCCTCTAATCACATGCTTTTGTATTTGCTTTTCACAACAGGGGAGAGCTAGTTCAGGTAAACCATATAGATAACATTGTGCTCATGCCCGTGGATCGTGGCAGACACTGCACTAATTGGCTAAAATGCAAGTCGATAGATAATAAATAAAATGTCATGTGATCTGGGGGCTGTCAGAAGATGCTTAGATACAAGGTAATCACAGAGGTAAAAGTATATTAATATAACTGGGGAATGGGTAATAAAGGGATTATCTATCTTTTAAAACACAAATTCTGGTGTTGACTGTCCCTTTTAATAAAGAGTACAAGGGTTAAGTCTTACCTGTTATTCCTCATGTTTTCCTTTCCTTATCTCTTCTCCTTTCTATGTCACTTACAAGTTGGTTTGTTTCATATTAAAAAGCCATAGACATAAACCGGCACAGCTAGCCTCTATATAGCAACTATCTGTGCATACCTATAAATATCACATAGTCCTCTGAACTTTGTGTGCAATGTCTGTTTTTGGTACTTTGTTTTATTTATGTGTGATCTATATTATCTTATAAAAGATTTAGGTATTGAAATTAATGTTTCAAAAGCCTAGATGATACGCAGGCAGCTTTTTTCCTTCTCTATTTGTGTGTCTCTTTCAGACCTGTATGGATAGAATTGATTCCTTGTAAATAACAAGGGCCTAAATGAAAAATAATGATATGATATTCTCAGTAGTATGATGTTCCTGGTTGTGTAATGATTATGATGTCAAAATTGTATGAGAGAAGTCGAGATTCATGGTTTTAGCTCAGTGTTGAAAAATTTAAATTCAATTTAGGGAGGCAGTTATGATTTAGGGCACATTTCTTTAGGGGTTAGCCCAACGTGTTTCCATACAGTAGCAGAGGCTCGTGGGATTTCTCTGTTATGTAAAGTTATTGCAGTGCTGATACATTTGAACTTATGCATGAATTTATAGAGTACAGTATTCTAATAATATCTTTCTCCATGGCTTGCAAATTGATGCTTTCACTTCAGTAGTTGAGGTTAGGACTTCATGATATAAAGATTGCTTTCTAAAGCACCAAACCATTTTTTTACTCTGGAGTCTAGACATTTAATTATGAGTGCTGTGTTTAAATTAGTGCTTGGAAAAGTCGTTGAGGCCACCCTTTCGGTACATTTTTGGTAGATTAAGTTCACTTGTTCAAACAAGATGTAAGTAAAACCATCAACCTCAGTACTGCATATAAGACTTAAAAGAACATTCTAGTACAGGGTGGTGAACCTTTTCAACTTTGTCTCCAAATTGGCGAGAGTCTTCTAAAAAAAAATAATCTAAAATACCCATGGTACTTTTGTAAAATGTAAAAAATGTATTTAACAAACCATTAAAATGTATTTGTTTTTATAGATTCATAACCTATATCAATAATAAAAGCAAAAATGTTGATATAGGTAAAACCCTTTATCATAACTACTTGGGAGAAGGAAAGGTTTAGATTTCAGAATATTTTGGAATATTTGCATCTGTAAAATTGGGCAGTTTGGAGAGGGGATGGGACCAAGTGTAAAACACGTTATCTGGTGTCATTTAGGCAATATTTACAAAATACAACTTATAAAAACTACTTTTAGGTTGTATGTATATCATTTAACACTTGTGGTCATAGTACCCTTAGAAAGATAGTACAGTATTGTAATATTAAAGGTAGTATTTGTTGTTTAAAATAAATATAGACTATAATTTGCATTATAAAACGCAAAAACCAAACCAAATACACAGACAGGAAGAAAAAAAAAAAGAAAGTAATTTGTGATTTAAATTTTAAAAAAATATTAAGTTTGGATTTCAGAATATGTCTGGATTTGGTGTGTATGTATATGTGTAATTTAATAAAAAAAAAAAATTAAAATAAAAAAAAAATATATCTATCCTATCTATATATCTATCTATAATAAATAAATATATATATATATATATATATATATATATATATATATATATATATATCTATATATATATATATATATATATCAATAGTAACAAAGAAGGCACTCTCCGTTTACAATTACGTTTATTGGTAAACGTTTTCGGGGTCTCGCCCGTCCTCAGAGGGAGACCCCGAAACAAATAGATTTGGATACATACCCATTGAGAGAGGTGCCAGAGGAGCACCAAAACGTTTGGGGGTAACTGTGTATTGGCTATTGTCATAAGTGTCTAATAAATGGACTTTTTACTTAAAGACCGGTGAGTGCAGCATTATTTTACTCGTATGGAGTAAAAAACGGAATGTGCATTTATTTGTTATGCAGCACCACGGCAAATGGATTATCCTTGATGGAGTGCACCTTTATTTTGGACGTATATGTGTATATATATATATATATATATATATATATATATATATATATATATATATATATATATATATATATATATATATATATATTTTAGTACATGCATACACAGATACGTGGGTGTGTGTCTGTTTTTTGCATGTGCTAGCAGCTATAATATAAAAATGACATATATAGATAAAATCTATATATACGCACATACAGTAACGCTCACACAAACGTACATGAACAGAGACGCTTAAAGGGACATTATACACTGTTTTTTCTTTGCATAAATGTTTTGTAGATCTATTTAAAAAATAAATAAAAATTTGCTTAATTTTAAATAGCATTGCTCTGATTTTCAGACTCCTAACTAAGCCCCAAAGTTTTAGGAGAATACCGACATATACCTACTCCAGCTTGCTTCTGTTTGTGTTAAGGGTCTTTTCATATGCAAAAGAAGAGAGTGGGGGAGTGCCTGATATTTCCCACTTGCAGTGGGTGTTCCTGTAACCTTTTAAACAGAGCTAAACTGGAAGCATCTAAGTACATTTTTTTTTTTAACGGTTTTATACTGGATTTTTATAGCAGTAACTGCATATTATTCTTTATAGTAGTGTCTATTACATGCAGTTATATGAAAATTGGTGTATACTGTCCCTTTAACTATGCAGGTGACTGTGTAAGGGGGTTAAAGTGCATAAGGGAATTACAAAGCACTATTTTTATTTCCAGTGATCAATGGAATGCTTACTCCAAACATCTATAAGACGAGTAAAAATAGGCTGACCAATTTTTAAATATTTATATTAATGAAATCCAGAAATCTGATAGAGATGTTTCTGCACGAAAAATGTGCATATATAGCTATATTCTATTAAATTTGTGACTCCCTCTCCAGAATATCTCCCCCCCCCCCCAGCATGCATCTCTAGATTTATGATTTATTAGTAAATGGGAAATACAATTAGAAAACAAATTTCATTTTACATTTTGAAATATGGTGCTTTTTGAGAAAAAATAAACAAAAAATGTGTGTGTATATGTGTGTGTATATATATATATATATATATAAGTTTTGCATACTCCTAAATTAATCCTAATTTGCACTGAGGTTCACGCAGCAAGGGGTTAAGTGTCAGGAATGTAGGATATCAAATTACCAGTGCATTGCTTGTACCAGATTGTAGCAAAGACAATTGCAGTTCTCCTGTCAGTGAACGGTTGTTCTGTCGATTTTTTTTTTTTGTTACCAGTCGGAATTTGCTACCGTGTCAGTGCGCATGCGCAAACTTTCGTCACTGCATTCCACATATGTTGTAAACAATTTGTGGAATGCAGTGATGTATGTGCACTCATGCAAACCGAAAGGGCAGCAAATTCCGATGGCTGGATAGCAAGTCTAGATGCTTTTGTCTGCGCATGAGCGCCACATGCCCCCCCGCGTGCACCCTTGATATGTACATAAACTTATCAAAACAGTATTTCCAATAGTAATTTCCAGCTCCATATATCGCATAAAAAGTGTCTCCTAAATTAATTTACTGTTTTTAAGTTAATGAATTTAGGAGTCACCTTTTTAATAGTGATGATATATGGAGCTGGAAATTACTATTGGAGAAACTGTTTTGTTAAGTTTATGTACATATTGAAGGGTGCGTGCGACGCTCATGCGCAGACAAAGCATCAAGACTTGCTATCTTGCTGTCGGAATTTGCTACCCTTTCAGTTTGCTTGAGCACATATACATCGTAACATTCCACACATTCTTTACAACATGTGGAATGCAGTGACAGGGTAGCAAATTCCAATGGGTAGCAAAATCCGACAGAACACCTTTGTCCTATTGAAAATAGCTACCTTTTTGAGATTAGCTACCTCGGCCTGCACATGCTCACAATTTACGTAATCGCACTCCATATATGTTTGAAAAGAATGTGTGGAATGCGATTATGTAAGCCCCAGCATACTCAGATACAGGTAGAAAATCTCGTTGAGCACTGATTGCCTGTAACTGATGGTTATTAAAGTGACACTAAGCCCAGTGTAGTCATTGTTATTCAGACATATATACGCTGTACTGTAATTCCCCATGTCCACTATATATATTTTTTTTTCCCATCCCTTTGTAAACCTCATTCCCCGAGGTTCACTTGGGGTGGATGCCAGAGGATCAGCGGGGCTCCCCTCTTAAACACTCCAGGCAGAGGCAAAAGAGCTAGTGAAGATGGGGGAATTACAGTGTAGCGCAGTCCGCTGGAGCCCTTTTCAATGTTCTGCACGTAGCACAATATGTTCTTTGCATTTTTAAATAGATTCTTTAAAAAAAGCTTAAGGCCTTACTCATAGAAATAATAATAATAATTAAGAACACGTTAAAATATATACCTTTAGCTTCTCCGCTATTGAATAACCAATGGTCATATGATTACAGATCTGAATATCACAATTAACTCTTGACTCTCTAGTTTGCAAATATAAATAAATATATATAATCTGATACAATAATAATTAATACATGGATTTGAGTTACATATACATGGTTAAACATTTAAGCCCATAAAGAAAGAAAGATGCACTACCTTTATAAGGTTAAATGTTTATACAGCTACATAATCCATTTAGAAACCGTCATAAACTATGATGGTCAATTTAATTATATCTGCTTCATATTTTGAACAATTTAACATCAGTGCAATATGTAGCTATGTACTACTCATAAATATGCATCTCAAAATTGGGGTGAAAAATAAATCAACATTCCAGGTGTATCTTTTATTAACAAGTTGGTAGGGTCTAACCTAGTGCATGATATCTATTTTCATGTTAGGTTAGCGCACTTAACAATTTGCTATTGGGTTTGCATGCATGTAAAATTCTAAGTTATGCTTTTAATTCATGTCTGGTTAGTGTGTGAGTAAAAACAGTTTACTTTCAACTAGTAATATGGGTGCTACCAGACACACGCAAAAGCTTACTTCTAGCGGAGTTAACGCGGGAGGGGAGCGTTAATTACCCCTCCACTTGTAATCTGGCCCTTAGTGTATTGACCAAGTAAAGAAACTCTGGGCAGTGGTTGTAATTATTATTATTATTTATTTATAAAGTGCCAACAGATTCTGCAGTGCTGCCCATGGGTACAAAGATAAAAGTACAATGGAGAAAAAATACAATACCACATTTTACAGACAAATACAGGGGGAATTAAGGGCCCTATTCCAGTGGGAACTTAGTCTAGATGGGTAGAAGGATGGGAAACAGGAGGTGGGGACTGCAGAGGTGATATTAGTGAGGAGATAGATGAGGGCAACTGTTAAGTAAGTGAAATTCATTTGTTATGGAGTCGGGTGATAAGTTTCCCTGAACAAAAAGGTATTTTAGGGAGCATTTAAAGGTAGGACAGGTTAGGGGAAAGTCTGACACCTCTAGGAAGTGCGTTCCAGAGGGTTGGTGCCACACGAGAGAAGTCCTGTAGTCTAGCATGGGAGGAGGTGATGGTAGTGTAGGCAAGGAGGAGGTTATTGTTGGATCTTAGGGGGCGGGCTGGAGTATATTTGTTGATGAGTGGGGACAGGTAGGGTGGGGCAGCATTTGTGAGGGCTTTGTAGGTCAGGGTGAGAATTTTGAATTTAACTCTGCTGTGAATGTGGAGCCAGTGAAGGGACTCAGAGGTGCAGCAGATACAGAGTGTCGGGAGAGTTGGATTAGCCTGGCAGAGGCATTTAGTATGGATTGAAGGGGGAGAGGCGAGATAGAGGGAGGCCAGTTAGGTTATTACAGTAATCAATTCGGGAAATTACCAGGGAGTGGATTAGCTGTTTAGTAGTTTCAGCGCTCAGAAACAGACAAATTTTGGAGCTATTGCGTAGGTGGTTGTGGCAGGATGAAGAGAGCAATTGGATGTGGGGAATGAAGAACAGATTTGAATCAAGTGTGACTCCAAGGCAGCGGACTTGGGGTGATGGAGAGAGAGTGGTGCCGCCAACAGTGATAGAAAAATTAGAAACTGGAGTAGAGTTAGAGAGGGGGGGGGGTTAGAAGTAGTTCTGTCTTGGACATGTTTATTTTTAGTTGGTGAGAGGCCATCCAGGAAGAAATGCCAGATAAGCAGTCGTTTAGGGCTGCAACTAACGATTATTTTCATAATCGATTAATCAGCCGATTATTTTTTCGCTTAATCGAGAATCAATAATAGTTTTCTATGTTTTAAATAAAATCCACATAATGAGTGTTACAAATATAAACTTCAGACTAAAACTTTACATTAACACAACTGTTTCTTCATTTTTTAAGCAGCAGAGCACAGTTTTATAATTAAACAAAACAAAACCACAAACTGTTTGAAAAGAGGTAGAACTAGAAAGAGTAAGACTATCACTGTTAATAACATTCTGTTATTCACTCTTTCAGAAACTTTGCATTGAAATGCAAAAATCTCAACAAACATGTCCAGATGCTTCTGGCTAAGGCTGGTTCTCTGTTTGCAGCTATATTTCCTGCAGCAGAGAAAAGGCTGTTGAGGTGTATAAGTAGGGTTTTGCCAATTTCACCAAAGTGGGATATTTATCTTTGTTAGCTCTTCACTAATGCTAAGTGTTTTCTACCTTGGCAAGGGGCCTCTCAATAAAGTAACCCTTGACTTAATTCTAACATAAAAATATCTTGAATATCTTTATGCAATGGTAAATAACCAGCTATAAGGTTAGGGGAAAATATCTAGTCCGCTCTAAAAATAACGGATATATACTTATAAAGGTTGAATCTGGTACATATTATCACAATTTATTAAAAATATAAAAAAACAATAAAAAACAAAATCAAAAGCGCTAAGGACTGTATATCAATAACAGGACAAAGCCTTACACATTTATTTATACAGTACATATAATCAGCAATAGCAAGCAATACGCTAATAATTGTGCAAGCAGATAATAGTGCACATCAATTTAAATAACTCCCATCAATCTAGGGTCAAGGTGTAAACAACAAGCTTGGCACAATATCATGAAAAGCATAGTTCCAAATCACCAGATTTAATATAAACAATCCAAATGATGACTATTATATCTGGGTTGCACATAAGCCAGGGGTAGTTGTAAACTTATACTGTCTTGTAAAAAGTAAACGTCTGTAGACGTCCTTTAGGCTAAGGACCTAACCATAAAACACAATACCATATGCAGGAGTTCATTGGAGTGAAGCAGCTGGTGTTGTGCACAGACCAACTAATTGCAAACCAACTAATCGATTAATCGATTATGAGATTTGTTGACAACTATTTTCATAATCGATTATGACGATTAGTTGTTTCAGCTCTACAGTCGTTGATGTGAGAATTGACAGAAGGAGAGAGTGCAGGGGGGGGATAGGTAGATCTGGGTATCATCATCACAGAGGTGATAGTTGAAGCCATAGCTGTTAAGCTTACCCAGTGAAGAAGTGTAAATAGAGACGAGGACCCGGGATAGAGCCTTGAGGTACTCCAACAGACAAAGGCAATGGAGAGGAGTCATCACCAGCAAAAGAGAAGGAGAAGGGTCTGTTAGAGAGATGAGTGAATCCAGGAGAGGGCAGTGTCACAGAGCCCAAGAGAGCTGAGATTCCGTAGGAGGATGGGATGGTCAACTGTGTCAAAGGCAGCAGAAAGGTCAAGTAAGATGAGTATAGAGGAGTAGCCTTTGTTTTTAGTTGAAAGGAGATAGTTTGTGACCTTGGTGAGGGAAGTCTCAGTTGAGTGGTGGGGGATGGAAGCCAGATTGCAGGGGGTCGAGCAATTAGTTGGATGACAGGTAGTGGGTTAGGCAATCGAAAACTAGTTTTTCAAAGAATTTTGAAGCTAGCGGGAGCAGTGATAAAGGGCGGTAATTTGTTGAAGAGTTTGGGTCAAGGGAGGGTTTTTTGAGGATGAAGTTGACCTTTACATGTTTGAAGGAGGCAGGGAATAAACCGGTAGAAATGGATATGTTGAATATGTGAGTAAGAGCTGGGGTGAAGGTGGGAGACAGAGAAGGTATTAGATGTGAAGGAATGGGGTCAAGTGGGCAGGTAGTGAAGTGTGAAAAAGACGAAAGGGAATCCAGTTAACTCTCAGTGGTTGGGAGGAGGGTGCAGAGAGTGGCAGAGGGGGTGACTGGGAGCGAAGTTGGTAGATTGCGGGCTTGTATTAGGATGTTTCTTCGGATAGTAAGTGTTTTATTGAAAAAGTAGTCAGCCAGGTCTTGACCAGGTTATTGACCTATGCTGCATTTGCCTAGTTTTCCTGTTAATACTTGATTGCTGATAATGGACTTGTAATATCGGATTAAAACAGGTATTTACATGCTCTGAGTATCCTGTCTTTCACTTACATCTTTACTGGGTGCGTTGATTGTTGCTGGATATATTCTGTTAGAGCGATGGTGGAACGCTCTTGTCTCCGCACCAGGACAGCTGATTGAGTGAGAGCACGTCACTGACATGTATAGGGAGTGTGGCTAACTACGTGAAGCACACTGCAGACCACGGAACTTTCAGTAGTAGCAAGTGTTTGAGCGCTTCCTGATTGTTGTGCTTGAGCACTGAATGCAGATGAAGGGGATGGTGTAGGAGGACAGAGGAGAGAGTTGAAAATGGAGACATGTCTTTTAAGGTTTGACAAGTGAGTGGATATAAGAGAAGTAGGTTTGCTTAGCTAAGTGAAGAGCAGAGGTGTAAGAATAAAGAATTAACTTTTATTATGGATGAAATCAGGTTCAGAGCGGGATTTCCTCCAGGCACGTTCAGCAGTACGGGAACATTTTTGTAGGTGGCGTGTTTGCTGAGAGTGCCAGGGCTTAATTTATGACGTGGGGCTTTACGTAGTTGGGGAGGAGAAATATTGTAAAGTGCAGAGGAGAGAGTATTGTTATAGTGGGCTGTAACAAGGTTGGGACATGATATTGTGGAATTTTGGGGGAGGCCTTTTTGAATAAGGTTGGAAAGTTTGAGAGGATCCACAGTGTGCAGATTTCTAAAGGTTTAGCCTGTATATTAAGATTAAAGGTGAGCAAATGGTGGTCTGAGATGGGAAATGGGTGACAGGCAACATCAGAGAGAGAGCAGAGATAGGATATCACAATCCTACTAGAAAATAACTTGTTCTACTAGTTACTAGTAAAGATGGTCTTGAATACATAGATAACCTTTAAGTAATGAATGTATGCAGGTAAGCAAATTAGGTTTTATGGTAAGAAAAACTCAGAAACAGACCTGCAACTTATATAGACAAGTTTTACTTATGAAAAATAAAGCCCAACAAAGAATATGAGCTGCAGAAGTAAAATAAGGCAGACTAAGATAATGGAACTGATATAAATACAAAAATAGGAGACAAACAATTTGAATTAAGAGAATAAAGTCCCGGCAAAGGTACAGGTATATGCAGGACAAACTGATGGAGTATAAGTCCAGGGTAGCAGAAAAAATAAAAAATGAAATAATGTCCTCAAAGCTTACAGTTATATCAATCAGGAAATTGAACTTTAAACAGGCAGGATATTCTAAATAAGCAGGATGGCAAGGGATTACCTTAGAGAGAGTGAAAACACTGAAGGTAGATCAATCTGCTGGAGTAGAAAGTAGATCCGGCTGTTTGTAATAAAAAAAGCAAACTGCAAATAAACTTTAAATGCACTCACTGAGAAAGTAGTTTTCAACAGGACTTTAGGCAGATAGAATTATGAATGCATGGAAATGGTTTCTCCTGAAAAACTGCAGAGGAAAAAAGATACAGTTTAAACACAGGCAGTAAGGTTCTCTGAGAAAAGACACATGCAAAGCTAGGTAGCAGTAGTGATATCCAAGCACTTCCTGTATGGAGGAGGTGCTATTTATTAGTAAAACTGCAGCCAGGTAAGGAAAGAAATTTAAAGGAACAGCAGAAATGTGACATGACCCCCTTCTCAATGACGCCCTCCTGGGCGTGCAGCAGGTTTAGTGGAATGAGCTTTATGGAAAGCTCTAAGCAAGTGTGGAGCATGAAGGTGGGTGGCAGGAATCCATGAGTCCTCAGAGGAGTCATACCCCTTCCAACTTACAAGGTATTGAAGTTGACGTCTGTGGATCCTGGAATCGAGAATACGTCTGACAACATACTGAAGCTCACCGTCTACCATTACTGGGTCAAGAGGAGGTAAGGTCCGATGCGGGTAAGGATTGTGTACAAACGGTTTGAGCAGAGAAACGTGAAAGGTAGGTGTATCCGGAGAGAAGGAGGTAATTTCAATGTGACGGCATTCTTATTGGCTATTCGAGAAACAACATAGGGTCCAATGAACATCTTACTCAGTTTCCTGGATGGAGTTTGGAGTTTCAAATTCTTTGTGGACAACCACACTTTATCACCAATTTGGTAAAACTGAGGAGTAGACCTGTGATTGTCATAGTATAATCTTTGTCTTCTTTGTGCATTAGCAATGTTGACTTGAATAATCTGCATGGTGTCCTGAATCTTTGATAAGGTCTGTCCTACTGCATAGTTTCGAGATGAACGGTTGGTGAGAGTGTGGAATACAGGATGAAAACCATAATTAGCAAAGAATGGAGTGTATTTGGTTGTTGAACTGTAGTTATTATTGAAAGCAAATTCTGCCAGAGGTAGTAGAAAGTACCAATTGTCTTGAAGATGGGTTGTGAAAGATCTTAGGTACTGTTCTGGCCATTGATTAGTTCTTTCTGTTAAGCCGTTAGTCTGTGGATGGTGTGCACTGCTAAAACTATTTGATATGGATAGAGCTTTGCATAATTCTCTCCAAAATTTAGAAGTGAATTGTACCCCTCTGTCAGATATGATGTTGGATGGTAAACTGTGTAATTTAACAATATTATGAATGAAAGCTTCAGCAGTCTTTGGTGCTGAAGGGAGACCTGTCAGGGGAATAAAGTGGGCCATTTTTGTGAGCTGGTCAACCACTACAAAAATTGTGGTGTAGCTTTGTGAAGGTGGAAGGTCAACGATGAAATCCATTGATACCAAGGACGAGAAGGAATTGGTAGAGAGGATAATAGGCCAGCCATATGGTAGAGTTCGACTTGGGAGTCAACTTCGAGGATGAACTGTAAATCTGGATCTGGCATTCTGAGAATAGGTTTAGAGGAGAATTTTATTTTGAGGTCATCAAATGCACTCTGGGTTTCTTGTGACCAGATAAAAGGGATGGTGCCAGTTAAATGGATGAGAGGTTTGACAATACTTGAGTAGTTGCAAATAAACTTTCTATAAAAGTTAGCAAAGCCTAGGAATTTCTGTAGGGCATTCTTGTTCTCAGGTATAGGCCAATTTTTAATAGCTTCAATCTTGTCATCCTCCATGTGAATTCCATCCGGAGACATTTTATATCAGAGAAAACTGATCTCTTTTGAATGGAATAAACATTTCTCAAGTTTGGCATATAAGCAATGAGTGCGAAGTCTAGATAGTACCCATCGAACATGTTTGGTGTGTTCAAGTTCTGATTTAGAATATATCAAAATGTCATCTAAGTAGATAACTACACACACATCTAGTAAATCTCGGAAGATGTCGTTCACAAAGTATTGGAAAGTGGCTGGAGCATTGCATAGCCCAAAGGGCATGACAAGATATTCATATGAAGTATAAACCATATCTGGTGCGGAAGGCAGTTTTCCACTCATCATCCTCTTTGATGCGCACCAAATTATAGGCTCCCCTGATATCTAATTTCGTGAAAATCTTTGCATCTTGTAGCCTTTCGATTAGTTCAGGTATTAAGGGTAGTGGGTAACTGTTTTTAATGGTGATCTTGTTCATTAAACGATAATCAATAATAGGATGGAGTGAGGAATCCTAGTTTTTTTTTTTACAAAAAACATACCAGCCCCAGCAGGGGATGTGGAGGTTCTTATGAAACCCTTGCAGAGATTTTCTTCAAGGTAAGACTTTAATTAATTGAGTTCAAGCTGGGAGAGAGGGTATACATGACCATAAGGAGCAACTACCCCAGGTATAAGATCAATAGGGCAGTCATACGGTCTATGTGGAGATATGTTCAGTAAAAAACAGGCAGAAACTATATCTTGGAACTCCAAATATCTCTCAGGTAAAGTTGGTTCTGTAATATGAATGAGAAATCCATGTTGAAGGCATGTTTTTTTACAATAATCAGAAGAAGTCTAGTTCTGACTTATTCCAGGAAATGGAAGGAGAATGGAGTTGTAACCAGAAGTTCCCCAGTATTATGGGGTAGAATGGTGAAGGAATAACGTCAAAAATGTGTTCTGTATGTCCAGTAGTAGTTGTCATCTGTAAAGGTACTGTTTCATGCGTAATAGGTCCGTTAGCAAAGGAAGAACCATCTATAGCTTTGATGGTTACAGGAATTGGTTTCTTTGTAATAGGAATATTATTTTTTCTGACAAGTTCAGAGTCAATAAAGCTTCTACAAGCCCCAGAGTCGAGGATGCAATCACGTTGCAGATGTGTGTTTTTTTTTTTTTTTTTTTGTATATATTCGTCTTTATTGGGTTTTATAAATAACATAAAAGATAATGAACAGTACATACAATTCTTGTACTTTGTAAAACATCCATTTGTATCGTGGATCAAACTAATATCTGTACAACTGTAGGTTTCCATAACTTGATACAATAATATAATAGACGTTCTCCTACATCAACAGACCAATAAGACCTTTAAGAGTATATAAGAACAAGTACAAACCAAATAACCATACTAACTAAACTACCGAATCTCTGGCATATATAGGTGTTAATACACTTTAGAACCTAAATAAAAAGCGTCTCTTTATTTGACTAAGTTACATCTTGTTACTCATCCATAGGGTCTCCTGTGAATCTGTCAGTCACTGAGCCCCACTAGGGTCAGTTGGGGGAATGAAGTGGCGAAGGTGATACTAGATGTTTGTCTGTTCCAAGTCAGGTGTTATCTCACTCACGTCACACTAGAGTCTTGGGAAGAAGTCTTAGTATTGAGAGGCAGTTTATGTTGTATGTCTTCCCATATAAATTTAAGATCAAGGAAGAAAGTTAAATTATTAGCTTTAAAATACCCATACTCCTCCATCATCATGGTGTCTTTCATATGGGCAAAGTTTGTTTTTCTCCTATCCGCATGTATTGCCTCTGAGTACTTTAGCCATCACAGGTATACCGTAGTTCAAATCATATAAATACAGTTCAAAGAATGGGCACACTGCAAAGTTCAAACCTCTAAGGGTCTCACTCACATTCACCAATGTTGTGGAGCTCGGTCCTGGGGGAGTCTTGTCAACCGCTTTCTGCAGGAATCCGGCCATGCCGCTTACTCCCCTCCTCGAGTCTCTCGCTGCCTGTGATTCCGTAGGTTTGTGTGTGTCCGTCTGGAGCGTATGACGTCACCTTCCTGTCAATGCTCTGTGTTTCCTCTGTGGTTGCCCCAGGTGTACAGGTATGAGGGCTGCATCGGGGACTCCTAGCTGGTTGGGTATAGTATGAAAAAAATGAATCAGGAGTCCCGGTGTCTTGTGAATAAATCCGTAGGCTTTATTTGTTTAAAACAAAAACAAAAGGCAACAGCTCTTGTGTTAGTGTCTCAAAGCTGCAGCTCAGGGTAGTGGTGCACTCAGCAGCAGTGACCACTACCCTGAGCTGCAGCTTTGAGACACTGTAACACAAGAGCTGTTGCCTTTTGTTTTGTTTTTGTTTTAAACAAATAAAGCCTACGGATTTATTCACAAGACACCGGGACTCCTGATTCATTCTTTTCATCTTTCATATGGGCTAACCATGTCTTAAATGAGGGGCATTCCTGAGACTTCCATCCCTTGGCGACTAATAATCTGGCTGTGTTTAATGTTAATTAAACTAGTCTACTTCTCAATCTACATTTGCAGGCGGGAGGGAAATTTAGCAGTGCGATTTCCGGTTTTAGAACATATTCTTCACCTAGGCCCAATATAGTTTTAATATTATTCTGGATCATCTCCCAAAATGGCTGTATTCTGGGGCATTCCCACCAAATATCTATGAGGGTTCCCTTCATCCCGCACCTCCGCCAACAAAGTTCTGACAAAGAGGGAAAAATGCTTTTCAGTCTAGAGGGGGTGAGGTACCATTTAGTTAATAGTTTAAAGTTGGTTTCTAAAACCTTGTGGAGAAGGAAGACTTCCTAATGCTATGAAAAATACGCCCCCAGTCTGTGTCCGTTATTGTTTTACCCAAGTCCCTATGCCATCTTTCTGTATAGTCAGGTAGTCTTCCCTTTTGAGCCTTAATTAAAAGTTTCTTGGCTAAAGATAGTGTGTTGAGCTGGGAGGTTTACCGAGCAAACCAATTCAAATGGAGTTAAGTTCCTGAGCAGTGATTCTTTCTGTGGGTGCATTTGTATGAAATGGTGTATTTGATTATATTTTAACCAGTTTGTGAACACACCTCCTAATATGTCTGTTAGTTCCTGTCTTTTTTTCAGCTAGCCATCTTTAGTTAAAGAGCACAGTGGGACTGTAAATCCCATTTCCCATGTGTTAGAAATTGTTTTGTCAAATTTGATGCCCCCCATCAACTCCACATTTGGAGATATGGGGAACATAGGGGACCCCAATATGGAGATGCCTGGGTGTTTTTTAACTTCATTGTCCCATACATCAAAAACATGTGCGAGTATAGAATAGGACTTTAATCATGGTGGTCTGTTCTGCTTGGCTATCCAACATATTGCCCCGGGATGTGGTGTGTGTAAAATGTGGGAATCCATTAGTACCCAGGCCTTCCTTTCTTTGTTTCTATGCCAGTCTATTATTCTCTGGAGGCTTGCAGCTTGATAATAAGTCTCAATATGAGGCAAACCTAATCCTCCCTCCCCGACCGCTCTATACATTGTTGTCTTTTTAATCCTAGGTTTTATTTTCCCCCATACAAATTGGTCTAGAACCCTCTATGTTTGCACTAAAAAGGTATGTAGTGGGGCTATGGGTACTGCTTGGATAGCATAGAGTACTCTAGGGAGGACATTCATTTTAAGGATCTGCAATCTCCCCCACCATGAAAATGGGCAGTCTTTCCATGTCTGTAGGTCTTGGGATATTGTGTTAATAAGATTTGTGAAATTCAGTTGTAGTGGAGTTTTGGGGTGTGGAGTCTGGTATATTCCTAGATATTTTATGGCTTTAGGTTGGTTGCAGATGGTTTTGATCCCACTGCAAGGATACACAAAGAGTGAAGAAGGTTGGAATGAGTTTTCTTTAAAGTTGGACAAGACTTTACATTGTGAATATTTTGAAGCACAGTATAAACATAAATTATTTTCTTCTGTTATGTGTGATCAGTCCACGGGTCATCATTACTTCTGGGATATTATCTGCTCCCCTACAGGAAGTGCAAGAGGATTCACCCAGCAGAGTTGCTATATAGCTCCTCCCCTCTACGTCACCCCCAGTCATTCTCTTGCACCCAAAGACTAGATAGGAGGTGTGAGAGGACTATGGTGATTATACTTAGTTTTTATAACTTCAATCAAAAGTTTGTTATTTTACAATAGCACCGGAGCGTGTTATTACTTCTCTGGCAGAGTTTGAAGAAGAATCTACCAGAGTTTTTCTTATGATTTTAACCGGAGTAGTTAAGATCATATTGCTGTTTCTCGGCCATCTGAGGGAGGTAAAAGCTTCAGATCAGGGGACAGCGGGCAGTTGAATCTGCATTGAGGTATGTAGCAGTTTTTATTTTCTGAATGGAATTGATGAGAAAATCCTGCCATACCGTTATAATGACATGTATGTATACTCTACACTTCAGTATTCTGGGGATGGTATTTCACCGGAATTACTCTGTAAAAGTACATTAAACCTTTTAATAGGTATTTAATCCATGTTAAACGTTTTTGCTGGAATGTAGAATCGTTTGCATTTCTGAGGTACTGAGTGAATAAATATTTGGGCATTATTTTTCCACTTGGCAGTTTGCTTGTTTTGATTATGACAGTTTCGTTTCTCTCTCACTGCTGTGTGTGGGGGGAGGGGCCGTTTTTGGCGCTCTTTGCTACGCATCAAAAATTTCCAGTCAGTTACTCTTGTATTTTCTGCATGATCCGGTTCATCTCTAACAGAACTCAGGGGTCTTCAAACTTCTTTGAAGGGAGGTAGATTCTCTCAGCAGAGCTGTGAGACTTATGTAGTGACTGTGTTTTAAAACGTTGCTCTGTGATTTTTATGTTTAAAATTTAATTAGTGTTACTTTACTAATGGGAACAAACCTTTGCTAACAAGTTGTGTTGTTTTTAAAGAGTGATGCTATAACTGTTTTTTTTCAGTTCATTATTTCAACTGTCATTTAATCGTTTAGTGCTTCTTTGAGGCACAGTACGTTTTTTGTTAAATAAGATTGTAACCAAGTTGCATGTTTATTGCTAGTGTGTTAAACATGTCTGATTCAGAGGAAGATACCTGTGTCATTTGTTCCAATGCCAAGGTGGAGCCCAATAGAAATTTATGTACTAACTGTATTGATGCTACTTTAAATAAAAGCCAATCTGTACAAATTGAACAAATTTCACCAAACAGCGAGGGGAGAGTTATGCCGTCTAACTCGCCTCACGTGTCAGTACCTGCGTCTCCCGCCCGGGAGGTGCGTGATATTATGGCGCCTGGTACATCTGGGCAGCCATTACAAATAACATTACAAGATATGGCTACTGTTATGACTGAAGTTTTGGCTAAGTTACCAGAACTAAGAGGCAAGCGTGATCACTCTGGGGTGAGAACAGAGTGCGCTGATAATTCTAGGGCCATGTCTGATACTGCGTCACAGCTTGCAGAGCATGAGGACGGAGAGCTTCATTCTGTAGGTGACGGTTCTGATCCAAGCAGATTGGATTCAGATATTTCAAATTTTAAATTTAAATTGGAAAACCTCCGTGTATTACTAGGGGAGGTCTTAGCGGCTCTTAACGATTGTAACACTGTTGCAATACCAGAGAAAATGTGTAGGTTGGATAAATACTTTGCGGTACCGGCGAGTACTGACGTTTTTCCTATACCTAAGAGATTAACTGAAATTGTTACTAAGGAGTGGGATAGACCCGGTGTGCCGTTCTCACCCCCTCCAATATTTAGAAAGATGTTTCCAATAGACGCCACCACACGGGACTTATGGCAAACGGTCCCTAAGGTGGAGGGAGCAGTTTCTACTTTAGCTAAGCGCACCACTATCCCGGTGGAGGATAGCTGTGCTTTTTCAGATCCTATGGATAAAAAATTAGAGGGTTACCTTAAGAAAATGTTTGTTCAACAAGGTTTTATATTGCAACCCCTTGCATGCATCGCGCCGATTACGGCTGCGGCAGCATTTTGGATTGAGTCTCTGGAAGAGAACCTTAGTTCCGCTACGCTGGACGACATTACGGACAGGCTTAGAGTCCTTAAACTAGCTAATTCATTCATTTCGGAGGCCGTAGTACATTTAACCAAACTTACGGCTAAGAATTCAGGATTCGCCATTCAGGCACGTAGGGCGCTGTGGCTAAAATCCTGGTCGGCTGATGTAACTTCTAAGTCCAAATTACTTAATATACCTTTCAAGGGGCAAACTTTATTTGGGCCCGGTTTGAAAGAAATTATCGCTGACATTACAGGAGGTAAGGGCCACGCTCTACCTCAAGACAAAGCCAAAGCTAAGGCTAGACAGTCTAATTTTCGTCCCTTTCGGAATTTCAAAGCAGGTGCAGCATCAACTTCCACTGCACCAAAACAGGAAGGAGCTGTTGCTCGTTACAGACAAGGCTGGAAACCTAACCAGTCCTGGAATAAGGGCAAGCAGGCCAGAAAACCTGCTGCTGCCCCTAAGACAGCATGAACCGAGGGCCCCCGATCCGGGACCGGATCTAGTGGGGGGCAGACTCTCTCTCTTCGCCCAGGCTTGGGCAAGAGATGTCCAGGATCCCTGGGCGCTAGAGATCATATCTCAGGGATACCTTCTAGACTTCAAATTATCTCCCCCAAGAGGGAGATTTCATCTGTCAAGGTTGTCAACAAACCAAATAAAGAAAGACGCGTTTCTACGCTGTGTACAAGATCTATTATTAATGGGAGTGATCCATCCGGTTCCGCGGTCGGAACAAGGACAAGGGTTTTACTCAAACCTGTTTGTGGTTCCCAAAAAAGAGGGAACTTTCAGGCCAATCTTGGATTTAAAGATCCTAAACAAATTCCTAAGAGTTCCATCGTTCAAAATGGAAACTATTCGGACAATCTTACCCATGATCCAAAAGGGTCAATACATGACCACAGTGGATTTAAAGGATGCTTACCTTCACATACCGATTCACAAAGATCATTACCGGTATCTAAGGTTTGCCTTTTTAGACAGGCATTACCAGTTTGTAGCCCTTCCATTCGGATTGGCTACGGCTCCAAGAATCTTCACAAAGGTTCTGGGTGCCCTTCTAGCGGTTCTGAGACCGCGAGGAATTTCGGTAGCTCCGTACCTAGACGACATTCTGATACAAGCTTCAAGCTTTCAAACTGCCAAGTCTCATACAGAGTTAGTTCTGGCATTTCTAAGGTCGCATGGATGGAAAGTGAACGAAAAGAAGAGTTCTCTCTTGCCTCTCACAAGAGTTCCATTCTTGGGGACTCTTATAGATTCTGTAGAAATGAAGATTTATCTGACAGAAGACAGATTAACAAAGCTTCTAAATGTATGCCGTGTCCTTCATTCCATTCAACTCCCGTCAGTAGCTCAATGCATGGAGGTGATCGGCTTAATGGTAGCAGCAATGGACATAGTACCCTTTGCACGCCTACATCTCAGACCGCTGCAATTGTGCATGTTGAGTCAGTGGAATGGGGATTACTCAGATTTGTCCCCCACTCTGAATCTGGATCAAGAGACCAGAAACTCTCTTCTATGGTGGCTTTCTCGGCCACATCTGTCCAGGGGGATGCCGTTCAGCAGGCCGGACTGGACAATCGTAACAACAGACGCCAGCCTTCTAGGTTGGGGCGCTGTCTGGAATTCTCTGAAGGCTCAGGGACAATGGAGTCAGGAGGAAAGTCTCCTGCCAATAAACATTCTGGAATTGAGAGCAGTTCTCAATGCCCTTCTAGCTTGGCCCCAGTTAAAGACTCGGGGGTTCATCAGGTTTCAGTCGGACAACATCACGACTGTAGCTTACATCAACCATCAGGGAGGGACAAGAAGCTCCCTAGCAATGATAGAAGTATCAAAGATAATTCGCTGGGCAGAGTCTCACTCTTGCCACCTGTCAGCAATCCACATCCCGGGAGTGGAGAACTGGGAGGCGGATTTCTTGAGTCGCCAGACTCTTCATCCGGGGGAGTGGGAACTTCATCCGGAGGTCTTTGCCCAAATACTTCGACGTTGGGGCAAACCAGAGATAGATCTCATGGCGTCTCGTCAGAACGCCAAACTTCCTCGCTACGGATCCAGATCCAGGGATCCGGGAGCGGTTCTGATAGATGCTTTGACAGCACCTTGGAACTTCAGGATGGCTTATGTGTTTCCACCCTTCCCGCTGCTTCCTCGATTGATTGCCAAAATCAAACAGGAGAGAGCATCAGTGATTCTAATAGCGCCTGCATGGCCGCGCAGGACCTGGTATGCAGATCTAGTGGACATGTCATCCTGTCCGCCTTGGTCTCTACCTCTAAGACAGGACCTTCTGATTCAGGGTCCATTCAAACATCAAAGTCTAAATTCTCTGAAGCTGACTGCTTGGAAATTGAACGCTTGATTTTATCAAAACGTGGTTTTTCTGAGTCGGTTATTGATACCCTGATACAGGCTAGGAAGCCTGTTACCAGAAAGATTTACCATAAAATATGGCGTAAATACCTATACTGGTGTGAATCCAAAGATTACTCCTGGAGTAAGGTTAGGATTCCTAGGATATTGTCTTTTCTACAAGAAGGTTTAGAAAAGGGTTTATCGGCTAGCTCATTAAAGGGACAGATCTCAGCTCTGTCCATCTTGTTACACAGGCGTCTGTCAGAAAATTCAGACATCCAGGCCTTTTGTCAGGCTTTAGCTAGGATCAAGCCTGTGTTTAAAACTGTTGCTCCGCCATGGAGTTTAAACTTAGTTCTTAACGTTTTACAGGGTGTTCCGTTTGAACCCCTTCATTCCATTGATATAAAATTGTTATCTTGGAAAGTTCTATTTTTAATGGCTATTTCCTCGGCTCGAAGAGTCTCTGAGTTCTCAGCCCTACATTGTGATTCTCCTTATCTGATCTTTCACTCAGACAAGGTAGTTCTGCGTACTAAACCTGGGTTCTTACCTAAGGTTGTTTCTAACAGGAATATCAATCAAGAGATTGTTGTTCCATCCTTGTGTCCAAATCCTTCTTCAAAGAAGGAACGTCTTCTACACAATCTGGATGTAGTTCGTGCCCTCAAGTTCTACTTGCAGGCAACTAAAGATTTTCGCCAAACTTCTTCCCTGTTTGTCGTTTATTCTGGACAGAGGAGAGGTCAAAAAGCTTCTGCTACCTCTCTCTCTTTTTGGCTTCGTAGCATAATACGTTTAGCCTATGAGACTGCTGGACAGCAGCCTCCTGAAAGAATTACAGCTCATTCCACTAGAGCTGTGGCTTCCACTTGGGCCTTTAAGAATGAGGCCTCTGTTGAACAGATTTGCAAGGCTGCAACTTGGTCTTCGCTTCATACTTTTTCCAAATTTTACAAATTTGACACTTTTGCTTCTTCGGAGGCTATTTTTGGGAGAAAGGTTCTTCAGGCAGTGGTTCCTTCTGTATAATGAGCCTGCCTATCCCTCCCGTCATCCGTGTACTTTTGCTTTGGTATTGGTATCCCAGAAGTAATGATGACCCGTGGACTGATCACACATAACAGAAGAAAACATAATTTATGCTTACCTGATAAATTCCTTTCTTCTGTTGTGTGATCAGTCCACGGCCCGCCCTGTTTTTTAAGGCAGGTAAATATTTTTTAAATTATAATTCAGTCACCACTACACCCTTGGCTTCTCCTTTCTCGTTGGTCTTTGGTCGAATGACTGGAGGTGACGTAGAGGGGAGGAGCTATATAGCAACTCTGCTGGGTGAATCCTCTTGCACTTCCTGTAGGGGAGCAGATAATATCCCAGAAGTAATGATGACCCGTGGACTGATCACACAACAGAAGAAAGGAATTTATCAGGTAAGCATAAATTATGTTTTTCCTTTGTCGCTCCTTTTCTTCAGAGATAAGCGGTCCTCTAGTGAAACCTAACTCCATAGGCTCACTTGGGAAACATCTAAAGGGAGAATGGCAAGCTGGAATGGGTGTGAAACTATGATATTGGTCAGTCTGAAATTACGGAGACTGATGTCATTCCATTGAGTGTCTCTTGCTAATCTTTTAAATTTGATAATGTAGTCCTCAACTTGTCTCCTACCTTGTTTTAAGGCTCTTAAAGCAGTTTCTGCAGTAATTTGAATGTCAGGGTTAGCATATGAGGACATAGAAGAGAAAAGTGAATCCAAAGAGTTTAGGACAGGATCATTAGTTTCCAGGAAGAAATTGGCCCAGATCCTAGGCTCACCTCTAAGATAAGAGTTAACAGTTCATACCTTGATACGGTCAGAGCAGTAAGTCTTAGGCTTGAGCATGAATAACAATGCACATGCATTTTTAAAATCACGATATTGGGACCTCCCTCCATGAAATGTGTCAGGTGGGCTAACAATTGGTTCAGGGGCTTCAATAGGAGTAGTGTGTGTTTTAGTCAGAGTTGCTATGGTAACTTTCATAGTCTGATGTTCAGTATGTAAGTCCTGGAATCTTTGAGATAATAGGTCTATACGTTGAGTGATATTCAAAGCATGCATAGTAATGTGTGTTTGCTCCATGATACTGAAAAGAAAAACAATTTTTTTTTTTTATTGGGCTTGGATATCTATCACAATCCTACTAGAAAATAACTTGTTCTACTAGTTACTAGTAAAGATGGTCTTGAATACATAGATAACCTTTAAGTAATGAATGTATGCAGGTAAGCAAATTAGGTTTTATGGTAAGAAAAATTCAGAAACAGACCTGCAATTTATATAGACAAGTTTTACTTATGAAAAATAAAGCCCAACAAAGAATAAGAGCTGCAGAAGTAAAACAATGCAGACTAAGATAATGGAACTGATATAAATACAAAAATAGGAGACAAACAATTTGAATTAAGAGAATAAAGTCCCGGCAAAGGTACAGGTATATGCAGGACAAACTGATGGAGTATAAGTCCAGGGTAGCAGAAAAAATAAAAAATGAAATAATGTCTTCAAAGCTTACAGTTAGATCAATCAGGAAATTGAAATTTTAACAGGCAGGATATTCTAAATAAGCGGGATGGCAAGGGATTACCTTAGAGAGAGTGAAAACACTGAATGTAGATCAATCCGCTGGAGTAGAAAGTAGATCCGGCTGTTTGTAATAAAAAAGCAAACTGCAAATAAACTTTAAATGTACTCACTGAGAAAGTAGTTTTCAACAGGACTTCAGGCAGATAGAATTATGCATGCATGGAAATGGAATAAACTGCAAGAATGGTTTCTCCTGAAAAACTGCAGAGGAAAAAAAAGATAGTTTAAACACAGGCAGTAAGGTTCTCTGAGAAAAGACACAGGCAAAGCTAGGTAGCAGTAATGATATCCAAGCACTTCCTGTATGGAGGAGGTGCTATTTATTAGGACTACTGCAGCCAGATAAGGAAAGAAATTTTAAAGGAACAGCAGAAATGTGACCTAGGAGAATACCAGATCAGTTGAGTGTCCATTGCGGTGAGTAGGGAATAGGGTGGATTGTGAGAGAAGTTTAGAGGAAGCGGGGGCAGATGGGTTATCAATGGGAATGTTGAAGTCCCCCAGAATTAGAGTAGGTGTATTTGTAGAGAGAAAGTGAGGAAGCCAGGCAGCAAAGTTGTCAAGAAATTGGGAGGTTTGTCCAGGGGGGCGATAGAAAACTGCCACTCAGAGAGAGAGAGAGGGGAGAACAGGCAAATGCAGTGGACTTCAAAGGAAAGAAAGGAGAGAGATGGAAATGGAGGTAGGTATTGATAGCGGCAGGAGGGGGAGAGTAAGATCCCAACACCGCCACCATGTCTCACCTGGCCTAGGTGTGTGGCTAAAGTGGAGAACACAGTTTGTGAGAGCAGCAATGGAAGCAGTGTCAGAGGAAGATAGCCAGGTTTCATTAATTGCTAAAAGGTTGAAAGCGTTGGAAACAAACAGGTCGTGAACAGTTGTA
Organism: Bombina bombina; assembly: GCF_027579735.1. Lineage (NCBI taxonomy): Eukaryota > Metazoa > Chordata > Amphibia > Anura > Bombinatoridae > Bombina > Bombina bombina. The sequence continues at coordinate 577,371,473 of NC_069504.1, forward strand.
AGTTTGTTACAGATAGAGCGAGCATTCCAGAGAGCACAAGAAAAGAGGGGATAAACGCTGTGGGTTAATGGAGATTGTTAGTATTGCGTGACCTAGAGTTTTTTCAGTAGGGGACTGAGTGAGAGTGTAAAAGTGTGGTGATTGCTGCAGGGCCATGGTAAGGAGAGATGTCACAAGCAGTAGTAGGAGAGTGAGTGACAGAACGTGAGATGGAGTGAGACTTGTAGGAGCGGGTGTGATTAGACACAGCAGAGTTGGATAGGGAAGTGTTTCTAAGGAGATATAGTTCATGATAGGACACCATAGGGGATTAGAGAAGGGAGGGTGAGATATGGATAGTGTGGAGGAGAGAGCAGAAAAGACATGGATAGCATTGTGCAGGTTTATAGTTAGTAATTTTACATGTTAGTGGGACTGCAGTTTCCAACTCCAGTGAGTAACTCTGCCACTTGTAACATAGAGCCACGGCTCAAGGGAGCCTGTGGTCTGCTCTTTATAGCTGTGGGAACTCGGTTGAAATGATCTGATTCAGAGCAGCTGGTCACAAAGCAGCCTAGTTTGCAAGACAGGAGTTAAACGAGTAATCTCTTTCTACTAGTGCTTGTATGCAACATCCTTAGTGTGTGTGTGTGTATTAAAGGGAACATGAAACCAAAAATTTTCTTTCATGATTCAGATAGAGAATACAATTTTAAACTACTATTAGGTATACTTCTATTAATTAATTTGGTTCCTTCTCTTGGTATCCTTTGTGAAAGGTTTATCTAAGAAAGCTCAGGAGCAGCAAAGAACCTAGGTTCTAGCTGCTGTTTAGTGGCTGCATATATAAACCGATTGTCGTTGGCTCACCCATGTGTTCAGTCAGCAACCAGTAGTGCATTGCTGCTCATTCAACAAAGCATACCAAGAGAACAAACAAAAATTGATAATAGTAGTAAATTAGAAAGTTACTTAAAATTGCCTGCTTTATCTGAATCACGAGAGAAAAAAAAATGGGTTTCATATCCCTTTTAAGTTTATTTTGAATTTCTATAAATGAATCACTTAAAGGGACAGTAAAGTCAAAATTAAACTAGGTCATGCAATTTTGAATAACTTTGCAATTTACTTTTATTTAATTTATTTTGTTCTCTTTAGATATCCAGCTATTTCCCAGTATTCCCAGTAGTATATTGCTGCTTCTTCAACAAAGGACACCATGCAAATGAAGCAAGTTTGATAACAGAAGTAAAATAGAAAGTTGTATAAAGTTTTATGCTCTATCTGAACCAAAAAGTAAGAATGATTTTGGGTTTCATGTCCCTTTTTTAAAGTAGCAGTTTCCCAACTGTTTTGTGTTTTGATCACTTAAAGGGGGAGTTAAAAAAATCCCCAAAAGAAACCCACCTTAAAGTTAGTCTACTCCAAAATTGTCATTGTTTAAAAAGATAGAGAATTCCTTTATTACCCATTCCCCAGTTTTGCATAGCCAGCATAGTTATATTAATATACTGTATACCTCTGTTATTACCGTATTACCGTATATCTAAGCCTCTGCAGACTGCCCCCTTATCACATGGCTATTTATTTATTATCTATTGATTACTTGCATTTTAGCCAGTTAGGGCTGTGTCCTGCACAACTCCATGGGAGAGAGCACAATATTATCTTTATGGCCCACATGGAGTAGCAGTCTCTGTGAAAAGCAAATAAAAAGCATGTGATAAGGGGCTGTCTGTAGTACATAGAAACATGCAGAAATGTTTTATAAAGTATATTAATATAACAATGTTGGTTGTGCTAAGCTGGGGAATGGGCAGTAAAGGAGTTTATCTTTTTAAACAATAACAATTTTGGTGTAGACTGTTCCTTTTGAGTACATGATATGCATGTATCATGTTCTTTTGTACTGTTTTAAATAGACAAATTTTACCAAATTATTTTCCTTTGATATCTCCTCTGTCAGATGCCACCTGCTCGTTGCATTTTTTTCTCCCTTTTTCTATCTCTTTAGCCGGATTAGCCAATGAAATGGCTATTAACTGTGTCACAGGGAACAATTATTTGCACTTGCGTGTCTGTCTGGCTTTCCTTAAGAGACCTCTCCAACACATGTGCAATCTCAGCACTGATTCAGTGTGAAACCCAGCAGACAACCACCTCATGAACTAGTCTTCTTGTGAGCTTAACGGGACAGTCTCCAATAGAATTTTTATTTCTTTAAAATATAGATAATCCCTTTATTAGCCATTCCCCAGTTTTGCACAATCAACAGTTATATTAATATACTTTTTTCCTCTGTGATTACCTTGTATCTAAGCATCTTCTGACAGCCCCCTGATCACATGACTTTGTATTTATTATCTATTGACTTGCATTTAGTACTGTGTTGTGCTAACTCTTAAATAACTCCCCGGGTGTGAACACATTGTTATCTATATCGCCCACATGAACTAGCAGTCTCCTGTTGTGAAAAGCAAGTACAAAAGGTTTTATGATTATGCTCTCAGCCTAAAGGACGTCTATAGATGTTTACTTTTTGCTTTTTCAGGACAGTATAAGTTTACAACTTCTCCTGGCTTATTTGCAACCCCAAAATAAAAAAGGGATCATTTGGATTGTTTATATTAATTCAGGTGGTTTTGAACTATGCTTTGCATGATACAGTGCCAAGCTTGTTACTTACACCTAGCCCTAGATTGATGGGATTTGTTATTTGAATTGATGTGGACTATTATTTGTTTGCACAATTATTAGCGGATCACTTACTATTGCTGATTATATGTACTGTATAGATAAATGTGTAAGGCTTGGTCCTGTTATTGATATACTTATAGTCCTTAGCTCTTTTGTGTTTTTTTATTTTATATATTTTTAATTAATTTTAAATATGTACAAAATTCAATTTCTAAGTATATATATATATATCTGTTATTTAAAGAGAGTACTAGAACTTTTCCCCTAACCTTATAGCTCATTATTTACCATTGCATATAGATATTCAAGATATTTTTATGTTAGAAAAAAGTACAGGATTACTTTAAGAGGTCCCTTGCATTAGTGGAGAACTAACAAAAATAAATTTCCCACCTTGGTAATATTGGCAAAACCCTACTTATGCATCTCATGCACCTCAACACTATTTGAGCGCCTCTTCGCTGCTGCAGGCAAAATAGCTTGCAAAAAGAGAGCCAGCCTCAGCCAGGAGCATGTGGACATGTTGACATTTTTGCATTTCAATACAAAGTTTCTGGAAGAACGAATAACAGAATGTTATAAACAGTGATAGTCTACCTCTTTCTAGTTCTACCTCTTTTCAAACAGTTCATGGTTTTGTTTTGCTTAATTATAAAAATGTGTTCTGCTGCTTACAAATTTTACAAACAGTTGTGCTAATGTAAAGTTTTATTCTGAAATTTATATTTGTAACACTCAGTATATGTATTTTTTTTTTTAATACAGGAAAACATTTTTTTTTTTTTTATATATCCGATTAATCGAAAAAATAATCGCCCGATTCAATCGATTATGAAAATAAGTTAGTTGCAGTTGTGCTCATAAGTTTACATACCCTGGCAGAATTTGATTTCTTGGCCATCTTTCAGATAATATGAATGATAACACAAACTTTTCTTTCACTCATGGCTAATGTTTACTCTTTTTTTTAAATCATAATGACAACAGAAACTACCCAAATGATCCTAATCAAAGGTTTACATACCCTGGTGATTTTGGCCTGATAACATGCTAACAAGTTGACACAAAGGGGTTTGAATGGCTTTTAAAGGTATCCATCCTCATCTGTGATCTGTTTGCTTGCAATTAATGTGTGTGTATAAAAGGTTAATGAGTTTCTGGACTCTTCACAGACCCTCGCATCTTTCATCCAGTACTGCGCTGACATTTCTGGATTCGGAGTCATGGGGAAAGCAAAAGAATTGTCAAAAGATCTGCGGGAAAAGGTAGTTGAAGTTTATAAAACAGAAAAGGGATATAATAAGATATCCAATGAATTGAGAATGCCAATCAGCAGTGTTCAAACTCTAATCAAGAAGTGGAAAATGAGGTGTTCTTTTGAAACCAAACCACGGTCAGGAAGACCAACTAAAATTTCAGCCACAACCTCCAGGGAAATTGTTCAGGATGCAAAGAAAACCCCTAAATAACTTCAGGTGAAATACAGGACTCTCTGAAAACATGTGGTGTGGCTGTTTCAAGATGCACAATAAGGAGGCTCTTGAAGAAAGATGGACTGCATGGTTGAGTCACCAGAAGAAAGCCATTACTATGCAAATACCACAAAGTATCCCGCTTACAATATGCCAAACAGCACAGAGACGAGCCTCAAACATTCTGGCACAAAGTAATTTGGAGTGATGAGACCAAAATTTAGGTTTTTGTCCACAACCATAAATGCTACATTTGGAGAGGAGTCAACAAGGCCTATGATGAAAGGTACACCATTCCTACTGTGAACACGGAGGTGGATCGCTGATGTTTTGGGGATGTCTGAGCTACAAAGGCACAGGAAATTTGGTCAGAATTTATGGCAAGATGAATGCAGTATTTTATAAAAAAATACTGGAGAAAATTTTGCATTTATCAGCCTGGAATCTGCGCATGGGACATACTTGGACATTCCAACATGACAATGATCCTAAACACAAGGCCAAGTCGACCTGTCATTGGCTAGAGTAGAATAAATTGAAGGTTCTGGAGTGGCCATCACAGTCTCCTGTCCTCGATATCATTGAGCCACTCTGGGGAGATCTCAAACATGCAGTTCATACAAGACCGCCCAAGAATTTACAGGAGGGAACTGGAGGCTTTTTGCCAGGAAGAATGGGCAGCTTTACCATCTGAGAAGATAAAGAGCCTCATCCACAAATACCACAAAAGACTTCAAGCTGTCATTGATGTTAAAGGGGGCAATACACGGTATTAAGAACTGGGGTATGTAAACTTTTTTTGATCAGGGTCATTTGGGTAGTTTCTGTTGTCATTATGATTTAAAAAGAGTAAACACAGTTGATTTGAAAGAAGGTTTTGTGTTTATCATTCATATTCTCTGAAAAATGGCCAAAAACTTTTGAGCACGACTGTGTGTGTATGTATGTATCTCTATCTATCTATCATCTCTCTATCTATCTATATCTCTAATCTATCCATCTGATCTATCTATCTCTTCCATCATAGAAAAGGCACTCGCTGGTCTTCATCAAAATGTTATATTTATTACAAAGAATTAATATAAAGACATAACGTTTCGGTGTGTCATTACACCTTTGTCAAATGTCAAAGCAGGAACAAAAAAGCGTATCCCCAAAGAGTCTTTTTTTGTTCCTGCTTTGAGATATATATATATATATATATATATATATATATAGTGTCACTCTCTCATATTTTGAGAGGATTTATCTGCCATTTTTTACATAGAGATGTTCACATGATTTTTCTAGTCTGCTTTTTACAGATACGCTGCATCACTTTCATATGGATAATTTTTATGATTTTTCATAGTATTACTGATCACATGGCAACAACGAGCCTTGTGTTATTTTGTTTGCGTCAGGGTAATTACAAAGTTGCAGGTTTCTCAAAAGGAGGAGAAATGGGTGAATATAAAGTAGATGACATTTTGTGAATATCTATACAGGTGGCCCTTGGTTTACAACGGTTCAATTTGCTCCGTTTCAGAATAACAACCTTTTTTTTCAGTCATGTGACTTATTGAAAAGCTTAGAGAAGCAGTGCATTAATTAAAATAGCCAGTATGTGGAGCTGTCTGCTTGTTTTGCAGCAAAGATATGCAAGCCAAGCACACAAGCAGGCTGAAATTAATCAGTGTAGCTAGCTAGACTTGAGCTATCAAGCAGCTTTCAAAGAAACAAGATCTTCCTGTCTATAAATCTGTCCAGATTGGAATGCATAGAAAGAACGGTTTGCAAAAAAATGCAAGTAAAGTCTGTATTGTGTGATTTTTTTATTAGGTTTATAATGCTGTTTCAGCAAATGTTTTTGTTCATTTAACTTAGTTTAATTATATATTATGTGTCTAATGCTGTATAGCATTTAAAGTCTTCTTTTCAAAGCTTTAAAAATAATGTATTAGGTGTTGCTTATCACAATTTTGAGAGGGGCCTGGAACCTAACTCCCTCACTTCCCATTGACTTACATTATAAACTGGGTTTCAATTTACAACGGTTTCGATTTACAACCATTCCTTCTGGAACCTAACCCCAGTGTAAACTGAGGGCTACCTGTATATGGTGGTTTTTAAAAAAAAAAAAAAAAAAAATTTGTATTGCTCTAAGTGCATTTGGACAGGTGCTTAAGCAAACATTTGCTCAGCTCTGAAATTAGAATTGTGTATTTTTACAATTTGATCTAATTGCTTTTTTACTGTTGTTGGGTATTTCTGCAAGTTTAATGGGACAGTCTAGGCCAAAATAAACTTTCATGATTCAGATAGAGCATGTAATTTTAATCAATTTTCCATTTTACTTTTATCACCAATTTTGCTTTGTTCTCTTGGTATTCTTAGTTGAAAGCTTAACCTAGGAGGTTCATATGCTAATTTCTTAGACCTTGAAGCCCACCTCTTTCAGATTGTATTTTAACAGTTTTTCACCACTAGAGGGTGTTAGTTCACGTATTTCATATAGATAACACTGCTCGTGCACGTGAAGTTATCTGGGAGCAGGCACTGATTGGCTAGACTGCAAGTCTGTCAAAAGAACTGAAAAAAGGGGCAGTTTGCAGAGGCTTAGATGCAAGATAATCACAGAGGTTAAAAGTATATTATTATAACTGTGTTGGTTATGCAAAACTGGGAAATGGGTAATAAAGGGATTATCTATCTTTTAAAACAATAACAATTCTGGTGTAGACTGTCCCTTTAAGGGAAACTAATTTAGCCTATGCTTTCCAATAAAGGATACTAAGATAACAATGCAAATTAGATTACAGAAGTAAATTGGAAAGTAGTATAACATTTTCTTTCTATGTGAATCAATGATGAAAAATATTTTATATCCCTTTTAAGGGCTAGTGAGGCATGATCATCACCTGCTGATTGCATTTAACCCCAGAGAACGATGCTTGTCAATTGTCCGGGATGTCTATGATTTAACTCAACAACTTTTTTGAGATTGCAGGGAGGTTAGGAAGTAGCAGTATTAAGACCGTAGTGTGTGATTGCAGGTTTCTATGCACTGCTGACATATAGGGGTAGAATTATCAAAGCTATTCTCCTTTAATTCCGTCCAAAATAGCGCATACAAACTGATCGTCCTATTCTGTCATGTTCTATCTCAGGAAATCTTGTGAGAGCCTCATTGTCTGCAACAGTTGCTTTAAAGGAAGATTAGTAGAAGCCATATAGATTGAAAATATATCAGATTTATTAAAATAACAAAATACTTTGATAAAGCAAATACTTGCAGGGTATATTTAAATGTGCTACTCGGGTATGTTAAGTCCACATACGGCAGGAGTGGAAATAAACAAAGTAAGCAGAGATGCAGATTCAAAAAGGAAAGTCTTTCTCCTGGTAATAACTGAAATGCAGGATTTGCACAAGGCAGGAAACAACTTGTAAAAAGGTAGCAGGTTTAAAGGTAAAGTCTTTCTCCTGGTAATAACTGAAGTGCAGGAATTGCACAAGGCAGAAAGCAAACTTGTAAACAGGTAACAGGTTTAAAGGTAAAGTCTTTCTCCTGGTAATACATTGTAAACAGGTGCAAAGGTGAAGTCTTTCTCCAAATAAGTACATGAAACAGGTTCTGACTTGTGACAAAACAGATCCAATGTGAAGACAACATGCAGTCTAACAGCCAGCCTTAAATAGGGAGGATTTGCACAGGATTGGTTCTGAGAAAATCCAAAATTGAGAACACCTGTGTGTTGCACAGGTGTAATTACAAGTAAGGCAAATCCTCATATAACAGATTTAAAAGTTGCATGCTATTGCTAGAACTGACTGTGGCTCAACAAGCAAGCAAAACAGGAATAGTAACCACAGAGCCACAGGTTCAAATCCCTGCACAGCCCTTTTGAGCGGAATGCCTCCCAGACCTTTTCTTTTTCTTTTTTAGTCTGGAGGCTTGGTTCATGACATATTCATCAAAGCACTCTGCGCCTATAATTGCGCAAATCCGAAAAAAACTTCTTCGCACTCAGCTTGCATTCGCCTAGGTACTCGGGCGCGCTCCCGAGTGCAACAATGTACATTAGTAATAGGCGTAATTTAACAGCCCAACCTACAAATACGCCCAGTTTCTTATTTATCATTGCTTTGCGCTGATAGGGAACTGAAATTTCGGCTTCAATTGCGTGTTTTATATTTCGCCATACAGACAGAGGCGAACACCATTATAATACATGCTTTTACATCTTGTGATGCAGTACTTTCTTCTTTTAACTAATTTTTCAAAGGTTCAGCGCCAAGAAGAGACTTATTGCCAGAAATTTGCACTTCCACAGGCGCATATGGGTACCAACAGTTTTCTATAGAGAGAGAGAGAGAGAGATTTATTTTTGCGATCTTAAATTAACATATGGCAAAAACGGCACAGAAACATAACATAATATAAATAGTTACCTAAAAACGCTTTTTTTAATAATCAAAACATTGCGGCTTAAATATTTATAGGGATGTACTGTGATAAATAGGGAGTAAATGCTTTTCTTTCATGTAATTAACAAGAGTCCATGAGCTAGTGACGTATGGGATATACATTCCTACCAGGAGGGGCAAAGTTTCCCAAACCTTAAAATGCCTATAAATACACCCCTCACCACACCCACAAATCAGTTTTACAAACTTTGCCTCCAAGGGAGGTGGTGAAGTAAGTTTGTGCTAGATTCTACGTTGATATGCGCTCCGCAGCAAGTTGGAGCCCGGTTTTCCTCTCAGCGTGCAGTGAATGTCAGAGGGATGTGAAGAGAGTATTGCCTATTGAATGCAGTGATCTCCTTCTACGGGGTCTATTTCATAAGGTTCTCTGTTATCGGTCGTAGAGATTCATCTCTTACCTCCCTTTTCAGATCGACGATATACTCTTATATTTACCATTACCTCTACTGATTCTCGTTTCAGTACTGGTTTGGCTTTCTACAAACATGTAGATGAGTGTCCTGGGGTAAGTAAGTCTTATTTTCTGTGACACTCTAAGCTATGGTTGGGCACTTTATTTATAAAGTTCTAAATATATGTATTCAAACATTTATTTGCCTTGACTCAGAATGTTCAACTTTCCTTATTTTCAGACAGTCAGTTTCATATTTGGGATTATGCATTGAATTATCATATTTTTCTTACCTCAATTTGACTTTTTTCCCTGTGGGCTGTTAGGCTCGCGGGGGCTGAAAATGCTTCATTTTATTGCGTCATTCTTGGCGCGGACTTTTTTGGCGCAAAAATTCTTTTCCGTTTCCGGCGTCATACGTGTCGCCGGAAGTTGCGTCATTTTTTGACGTTATTTTGCGCCAAAAATGTCGGCGTTCCGGATGTGGCGTCATTTTTGGCGCCAAAAGCATTTAGGCGCCAAATAATGTGGGCGTCTTATTTGGCGCTAAAAAATATGGGCGTCGCTTTTGTCTCCACATTATTTCAGTCTCATTTTTCATTTGCTTCTGGTTGCTAGAAGCTTGATATTTGGCATTTTTTTCCATTCCTGAAACTGTCTTATAAGGAATTTGATCTATTTTGCTTTATATGTTGTTTTTTCTCTTACATATTGCAAGATGTCTCACGTTGCATCTGAGCCAGAAGATACTACAGGAAAACCACTGCCTGCTGGATCTACCAAAGCTAAGTGTATCTGCTGTAAACTTTTTTGGTAGCTATTCCTCCAGCTGTTGTTTGTAATAATTGTCATGACAAACTTGTTAAAGCAGATAATATTTCCTTTAGTGATGTACCATTGCCTGTTGCAGTTCCCTCAACATCTAAGGTGCAGAACGTTCCTGATAACATAAGAGATTTTGTTTCTGAATCCATAAAGAAGGCTTTGTCTGTTATTTCTCCTTCTAGTAAACGTAAAAAGTCTTTTAAATCTTCTCTCTCTACAGATGAATTTTTAAATGAACACCATCATTCTGATTCTTTGGACTCTTCTGGTTCAGAGGATTCTATCTCAGAGATTGATGCTGATAAATCTTCATATTTATTTAAGATGGAATTTATTCGCTCTTTACTTAAAGAAGTACTAATTGCTTTAGAAATAGAGGATTCTAGTCCTCTTGATACTAATTCTATACGTTTGGATAAGGTTTTTAAAGCTCCTGCGGTTATTCCAGAAGTCTTTCCTGTTCCTAATGCTATTTCTGCAGTAATTTCCAAGGAATGGGATAAATTGGGTAATTCTTTTACTCCTTCTAAACGTTTTAAGCAATTATATCCTGTTCCGCCTGACAGGTTAGAATTTTGGGACAAAATCCCTAAAGTTGATGGGGCTATTTCTACCCTTGCTAAACGTACTACCATTCCTACGTCAGATGGTACCTCGTTTAAGGATCCTTTAGATAGAAAAATTGAATCTTTTCTAAGAAAAGCTTATCTATGTTCAGGTAATCTTCTTAGACCTGCTATATCATTGGCTGATGTTGCTGCAGCTTCAACTTTTTGGTTGGAAACTCTAGCGCAACAAGTATCAAATCGTGATTCTCATGATATTATTATTCTTCTCCAGCATGCTAATAATTTTATCTGTGATGCCATTTTTGATATTATTAGAGTTGATGTTAGGTTTATGTCTCTGGCTATCTTAGCCAGAAGAGCTTTATGGCTTAAGACCTGGAATGCTGATATGGCTTCTTAATCAACTCTACTTTCCATTTCTTTCCAGGGAAACAAATTATTTGGTTCTCAGTTGGATTCTATTATTTCAACTGTTACTGGTGGGAAAGGAACTTTTTTACCACAGGATAAAAAATCTAAAGGTAAAAACAGGGCTAACAATCGTTTTCGTTCCTTTCGTTTCAACAAAGAACAAAAGCCTGATCCTTCGTCCTCAGGAGCAGTTTCAGTTTGGAAACCATCTCCAGTCTGGAATAAATCCAAGCCTGCTAGAAAGGCAAAGCCTGCTTCTAAGTTCACATGAAGGTACGGCCCTCATTCCAGTTCAGCTGGTAGGGGGCAGGTTACGTTTTTTCAAAGAAATTTGGATCAATTCTGTTCACAATCTTTGGATTCAGAACATTGTTTCAGAAGGGTACAGAATTGGTTTCAAGATGAGACCTCCTACAAAGAGATTTTTTCTTTCCCGTGTCCCAGTAAATCCAGTGAAAGCTCAAGCATTTCTGAATTGTGTTTCAGATCTAGAGTTGGCTGGAGTAATTATGCCAGTTCCAGTTCCGGAACAGGGGATGGGGTTTTATTCAAATCTCTTCATTGTACCAAAGAAGGAGAATTCCTTCAGACCAGTTCTGGATCTAAAATTATTGAATCATTATGTAAGGATACCAACGTTCAAGATGGTAACTGTAAGGACTATATTGCCTTTTGTTCAGCAAGGGAATTATATGTCCACAATAGATTTACAGGATGCATATCTGCATATTCCGATTCATCCAGATCATTATCAGTTCCTGAGATTCTCTTTTCTAGACAAGCATTACCAATTTGTGGCTCTACCGTTTGGCCTTGCTACAGCTCCAAGAATTTTCACAAAGATTCTCGGTGCCCTTCTGTCTGTAATCAGAGAACAGGGTATTGTGGTATTTCCTTATTTGGACGATATCTTGGTACTTGCTCAGTCTTTACATTTAGCAGAGTCTCATACGAATCGACTTGTGTTGTTTCTTCAAGATCATGGTTGGAGGATCAATTTACCAAAAAGTTCTTTGATTCCTCAAACAAGGGTAACCTTTCTGGGTTTCCAGATAGATTCAGTGTCCATGACTCTGTCTTTAACAGACAAGAGACGTCTAAAATTGATTACAGCTTGTCGAAACCTTCAGTCTCAATCATTCCCTTCGGTAGCCTTATGCATGGAAATTCTAGGTCTTATGACTGCTGCATCGGACGCGATCCCCTTTGCTCGTTTTCACATGCGACCTCTTCAGCTCTGTATGCTGAACCAATGGTGCAGGGATTACACGAAGATATATCAGTTAATATCTTTAAAACCGATTGTTCGACACTCTCTAACGTGGTGGACAGATCACCTTCGTTTAATTCAGGGGGCTTCTTTTGTTCTTCCGACCTGGACTGTAATTTCAACAGATGCAAGTCTCACAGGTTGGGGAGCTGTGTGGGGATCTCTGACAGCACAAGGAGTTTGGGAATCTCAGGAGGTGAGATTACCGATCAATATCTTGGAACTTGCAATTTTCAGAGCTCTTCAGTTTTGGCCTCTTCTGAAGAGAGAATCGTTCATTTGTTTTCAGACAGACAATGTCACAACTGTGGCATACATCAATCATCAAGGAGGGACTCGCAGTCCTCTGGCTATGAAAGAAGTATCTCGAATTTTGGTTTGGGCGGAATCCAGCTCCTGTCTAATCTCTGCGGTTCATATCCCAGGTGTAGACAATTGGGAAGCGGATTATCTCAGTCGCCAAACGTTGCATCCGGGCGAATGGTCTCTTCACCCAGAGGTATTTCTTCAGATTGTTCAAATGTGGGGGCTCCCAGAGATAGATCTGATGGCCTCTCAGCTAAACAAGAAACTTCCCAGGTATTTGTCCAGATCCCGGGATCCTCAGGCGGAGGCAGTGGATGCATTATCACTTCCTTGGAAGTATCATCCTGCCTATATCTTTCCGCCTCTAGTTCTTCTTCCAAGAGTAATCTCCAAGATTCTGAGGGAATGCTCGTTTGTCCTGCTAATAGCTCCGGCATGGCCTCACAGGTTTTGGTATGCGGATCTTGTCCGGATGGCATCTTGCCAACCATGGACTCTTCCGTTAAGACCAGACCTTCTGTCGCAAGGTCCTTTTTTCAATCAGGATCTGAAATCCTTAAATTTAGAGGTATGGAGATTGAACGCTTGATTCTTGGTCAAAGAGGTTTCTCTGACTCCGTGATTAATACTATGTTACAGGCTCGTAAATCTGTATCTCGAGAGATATATTATAGAGTCTGGAAGACTTATATTTCTTGGTGTCTTTCTCATCATTTTTCTTGGCATTCTTTTAGAATACCGAGAATTTTACAGTTTCTTCAGGATGGTTTAGATAAGGGTTTGTCCGCAAGTTCTTTGAAAGGACAAATCTCCGCTCTTTCTGTTCTTTTTCACAGAAAGATTGCTATTCTTCCTGATATTCATTGTTTTGTACAAGCTTTGGTTCGTATAAAACCTGTCATTAAGTCAATTTCTCCTCCTTGGAGTTTGAATTTGGTTCTGGGAGCTCTTCAAGCTCCTCCGTTTGAACCTAGGCATTCATTGGACATTAAATTACTTTCTTGGAAAGTTTTGTTCCTTTTGGCCATCTCTTCTGCTAGAAGAGTTTCTGAATTATCTGCTCTTTCTTGTGAGTCTCCTTTTCTGATTTTTCATCAGGATAAGGCGGTGTTGCGAACTTCTTTTGAATTTTTACCTAAAGTTGTGAATTCCAACAACATTAGTAGAGAAATTGTGGTTCCTTCATTATGTCCTAATCCTAAGAATTCTAAGGAGAAATCGTTGCATTCTTTGGATGTTGTTAGAGCTTTGAAATATTATGTTGAAGCTACGAAATCTTTCCGTAAGACTTCTAGTCTATTTGTTATCTTTTCCGGTTCTAGGAAAGGCCAGAAAGCTTCTGCCATTTCTTTGGCATCTTGGTTGAAATCTTTAATTCATCTTGCCTATGTTGAGTCGGGTAAAATTCCGCCTCAGAGAATTACAGCTCATTCTACTAGGTCAGTATCTACTTCCTGGGCGTTTAGGAATGAAGCTTCAGTTGACCAGATCTGCAAAGCAGCAACTTGGTCCTCTTTGCATACTTTTACTAAATTCTACCATTTTGATGTATTTTCTTCTTCTGAAGCAGTTTTTGGTAGAAAAGTTCTTCAGGCAGCGGTTTCAGTTTGAATCTTCTGCTTATGTTTTTTGTTAAACTTTATTTTGGGTGTGGATTATTTTCAGCAGGAATTGGCTGTCTTTATTTTATCCCTCCCTCTCTAGTGACTCTTGTGTGGAAAGATCCACATCTTGGGTAGTCATTATCCCATACGTCACTAGCTCATGGACTCTTGTTAATTACATGAAAGAAAACATAATTTATGTAAGAACTTACCTGATAAATTCATTTCTTTCATATTAACAAGAGTCCATGAGGCCCACCCTTTTTTGTGGTGGTTATGATTTTTTTGTATAAAGCACAATTATTCCAATTCCTTATTTTATATGCTTCGCACTTTTTTTCTTATCACCCCACTTCTTGGCTATTCGTTAAACTGATTTGTGGGTGTGGTGAGGGGTGTATTTATAGGCATTTTAAGGTTTGGGAAACTTTGCCCCTCCTGGTAGGAATGTATATCCCATACGTCACTAGCTCATGGACTCTTGTTAATATGAAAGAAATGAATTTATCAGGTAAGTTCTTACATAAATTATGTTTTTTCGACAGGCGAAATTTATTACGCCCCAGCTCGCATGCGCAAAGCTATGTCTATTTTTTTTTTTTTTTTTTTTTTTTATAAATTCAGGTGCATATATGCGCTTCTCAGGAGGCGAACTGGGGTGCAGTTACAGGCGAAGCACATACAGAGTTGGCCTAGCCTTTGATAAATCTAGCCCATAGTACTCAAGACAGATGCAAGCGCCTGAGCCCACCTAGGTGGGTTTTTTTTTTTTAGTTTTTTTTTTTTAATAGAAATGAACAGAGTTCTACAAACCATACCAAGAGAAATAAGTACACGTAAAAAGTATATTAAAGGGACAGTCTACCATAGAATTGTTATTGTTTTAAAAGATAGATAATCCCTTTATTACCCATTCCCCAGTTTTGCATAACCAACACCGTTATATTAATATACTTTTTTCCTCTGTGATTACCTTGTATCTAGGAACCTTCTTCCAGCCCCCTGATCACATGACTGTGACTGTTTATTATCTATTTTCTTAAATTTAGCATTGTTTTGTGCTAAATCTTAAATAACCCCCGGTGCCTGAACACAGTGTTATCTATATGGCCCGCGTGTACTTTCTGTCTCTTTGTGTTGAAAAGAGATTTAAAAAGCATGTGATAAGAGGCAGCCCTCAAAGGCTTAGAAATTAGCATATGAGCCTACCTATGTTTAGTTTAAACTAAGAATACCAAGAGAAAAAAGCTAATTTGATGATAAAAGTAAATTTGAAAGTTGATTAAAATTAAAAGTCCTATCTGAATAATGAAAGTTTAATTTATACTACACTGTCCCTTTTAAATTGGCTTTTTTTATTTGTACATTTAGTCAAAATCAGACACATTTTTATATTTTTACTCAGGAGCCCTTTAGAATATGGAGAATCCAAATATACTGTTATTGTTATATTTGTAGAATGTAAGGAGGTAGAACTATAGTTGTCAAAATAATGACTGTTGCTTCTGATTTTTGTCTAGCCATGGCATGTTGTGCTAAATTCTGGTATATGTTAATTTTGTAAACTTTTTTTTTTTTTTTCTCTCCAAACCTTGATTTTTTTTTTTTTTAAAGTAATATGAGTTAGCTTTAAAGGGACATGAAACCCATTTTCTCTTGTAAGATGTATCGAGTCCACGGATTCATCCTTACTTGTGGGATATTCTCCTTCCCTACAGGAAGTGGCAAAGAGAGCACCCACAGCAGAGCTGTTTATATAGCTCCTCTCTTAGCTCCACCCACAGTCATTCTCTTTGCCTACTCTAAGTACTAGGAAGGGCAGAGCGAGTGTGGTGACAAAATGTTAGTTTTTTATTTCTCAAGCAAAAGTTTATTTTAAATGGTACCGGTGTGTACTATTTACTCTCTGGCAGAAAAGGGATGAAGATTTCTGCAAGGAGGATGATGATCTTAGCACTTTGTAACTAAGATCCACTGCTGTTCTCACAAGGGCTGAAGAGTACAGGAAAACTTCAGTTGGGGGAACGGTTTGCATGCTAAGCTGCATATGAGGTATGTTCAGTCTATATTTTTCTAGACAGACTGTGTTAATTCTAGAAAAGGCTGGCAATATTCCCATGAGGGAAGGGTAAGCTGTATTCAGACACTTGGATAGGAATTTCAGCTTGCATGAAGGGCTCATTAGTTACTGGTGACACTGTTAGGAAAAAACGTTTTTGTTTATTCAGTAAATGATGCAATTATAACGTTTTTTTGAAGGGACTAAAGGGGTTATTGTGGCTTGTTTTTGGGTTTTTTAACCCACATGGTTAATTAAGAGACACTCTGGTGTTTTTCTGATAGGCCTCAAAACATCGAGTGAGGTGGGAGGGGCCTATTTTCGCGCCTCAGTTGCGCAGTTTCTTTTCCTCAGAGACATCTAACTGCTTCTCCAGAGGTTCCTGCTGTGTTTGACGGCTGTAAAAGAAGTTTTTTCCCCCACAAATCTTTCTGAAGGGTAGGTAGGAGCCACAGCAGAGCTGTGTCAAGGTTCTGAAAGTCCTTTTTACCGGTTTTGACGTTTTTTTCAATCCGGTTTTGCCATTAAGGGGTTAATTGTTTATTTGCATAGCTGTGCAAAGTTACTAAGGCTTTATGATACTACTGTAAAAATTTCGTTGAGTTTACTGCTTTTTTTACACTGTTTTGCAGAATTTGTGCAGCTTTTTTTAAAGGCACAGTACCGTTTTAATTCTAAGTGTTATTTACTTTGATTACAGTGTTTTCCAAGCTTGCTTGTTACATTACTAGCCTGTTTAACATGTCTGACACCAAGGAAAATCCTTGTTCAATATGTTTGGAAGCCATTGTGTAACCCCTTCTTAGAATGTGTCCCAAATGTACTGATATGTCTATAAATTATAAAGAACATATATTAGCACTTAAAAATAGAGCAATAGATGATTCTCAGTCAGAAGTAAATGAGGGTTCGCCATCTAGCTCTCCCCAAGTGTCACAACCAGTAACGCCCGCACAAGTGACGCCAAGTACCTCTAGTGCGTCAAATTCTTTTACTTTACAAGACATGGCCACAGTTATAAATACAACCCTCACAGAGGTTTTATCTAAACTGCCTGGTTTACAAGGAAAGCGGGACAGCTCTGGGTTTAGGAAAAATGCTGAGCCGTCTGACGCTTTAGTAGCTGTATCTGATATGCCCTCACAATGCTCTGAAGTAGGGGTGAGGGATTTGTTATCTGAGGGAGAAATTTCTGATTCAGGAAAGACGCTTCCTCAGACAGATTCTGATATGACGGCCTTTAAATTAAAGCTTGAACACCTCCGCTTATTGCTCAGGGAGGTATTAGCGACCCTATAGTGGTTCCTGAGAAATTGTGTAAAATGGATAAATACTTAGAGGGTCCTGTTTACACTGATGTTTTTACAGTCCCTAAGAGGATTGTGAATATTATTACTAAGGAGTGGGATAGACCAGGCATTCCGTTTACTCCCCCTCCAGTTTTTAAGAAAATGTTTTCCATATCTGACACCATGCGGGACTCGTGGCAAACATTTCCTAAGGTGGAGGGAGCTATTTCTACTCTAAGCGTACAACTATACCTATCAAAGACAGTTGTGCTTTCAAAGATCCTATGGATAAAAAATTAGAGGGTCTCTTGAAGAAAATTTTTGTTCATCAGGGTTTTTCTCTCCAACCTATTGCGTGCATTTTTCCTGTAACTACTGCAGCTGCTTTCTGGTTTGAGGCTCTAGCTCTTCAGATGGAGACTCCATTAGAGGAGATTATGGACAGAATTAAGGCCCTTAAGTTGGCTAATTCTTTTATTACAGATGCCGCATTTCAACTGGCTAAATTAGCGGCAAAGAATTCAGGTTTTGCCAGTTTAGCACGCAGGGCGTTATGGCTTAAGTCCTGGTCTGCTGATGTATCATCTAAATCTAAACTTTTGAACTTCCCTTTCAAAGGAAAGACCCTATTCGGGCCTGAACTGAAAGAGATTATTTCAGACATCACTGGAGGGGAAAGGTCATGCCCTCCCTCAGGATAGATCAAATAAGATGAGGACCAAACAAAATAATTTTCGTTCCTTTTGGAATTTCAAGAGTGGTCCCTCTTCAGCTTCCTCTGCTGCAAAGCAAGAGGGGAATTTTGCCCAATCCAAGTCAGTCTGGAGACCTAACCAGGCTTGGAACAAGGGTAAACAGGCCAAGAAGCCTGCAGCTGCCTGTAAGACAGCATGAAGGGGTAGCCCCCGATCTGGGACCGGATCTAGTTGGGGGCAGACTCTCTCATCGCTCAGGCTTGGGCAAGAGATGTTCACGATCCCCTGGGCTTTAGAAATTGTGTCCCAGGGATATTTTCTGGAATTCAAAGACTCCCTTCCAAGGGGGAGATTTCACATTTCTCGATTGTCTGTAAACCAGACAAAGAGAGAGGCGTTCTTACGCTGTGTAGAAGACCTACATACCATGGGGGTAATCCGCCCAGTCCCAAAAGAGGAACAGGGGCTAGGGTTTTACTCAAACCAGTTTGTGGTTCCCAAAAAAGAGGGAACTTTCAGACCAATTTTGGATCTCAAAATTCTAAACAAGTTCCTCAAAGTTCCATCATTCAAGATGGAGACTATTCGGACTATTCTACCTCTGATCCAGGAGGGTCAATATATGACTACCGTGGACTTAAAGGATGCGTATCTACAGATCCCTATTCACAGAAATCATCATCAATTTCTCAGATTCGCCTTTCTTAACAGGCATTACCAGTTTGTGGCCCTTCCCTTCGGGTTGGCCACGGCTCCCAGAATTTTCACAAAGGTGCTAGGGTCCCTTCTGGCGGTTCTACGACCACGGGGCATAGCAGTGGTGCCTTATCTAGACGACATCTTAATTCAGGCGTCGACTTTCCAGCTAGCCAAGTCTCACACGGACATCGTGTTGGCTTTTCTGAGATCTCACGGGTGGAAGGTGAACATAAAGAGTTCTCTCTTCCCTCTTACAAGAGTTTCCTTTCTAGGGACTCAGAAATATTTTCATTTCTACCGAATCTATCAGACGGAGGTCAGAAAATCAAAACTCTTAACCATCAGTGGCTCAGTGTATGGAGGTAATCCGACTCATGGTAGCGGCAATGGACCTAGTTCCTTTTGCCTGCCTACACCTCAGACCACTGCAACTATGCATGCTCAAACACTAGAATGGGGATTATGCAGATTTATCTCCTCAATTGCATCTGGACCGGGAGACCAGAGATTCTCTTCTCTGGTGGTTGTCTCAGGACCACCTGTCTCAGGGAATGTACTTCCGCAGGCCAGAATGGCTCATTGTAACGACAGATGCCAGCCTGCTAGGCTGGGGTGCAGTCTGGAACTCCCTGAAAGCACAGGGCTTATGGTCTCGGGAGGAATCGCTTCTTCCGATAAACATTCTAGAACTGAGAGCGATATTCAATGCGCTTCAGGCGTGGCCTCAGCTTGCTGCGGCCAAATTCATCAGGTTTTAGTCGGACATCACGACTGTAGCTTATA
Source organism: Bombina bombina (assembly GCF_027579735.1). Lineage (NCBI taxonomy): Eukaryota > Metazoa > Chordata > Amphibia > Anura > Bombinatoridae > Bombina > Bombina bombina. Next base: position 577,390,992 of record NC_069504.1, read on the forward strand.
TCAATCATCAAGGAGGAACAAGGAGTTCTCTAGCGATGATGGAGGTAACCAAAATAATCTGATGGGCAGAGGATCACTCTTGCCATCTCTCAGCAATCCACATCCCAGGAGTAGAGAACTGGGAGGCAGATTTCCTAAGTCGTGAGACTTTTCATCCCGGGGAGTGGGAACTCCATCTGGAGGTATTTGCCCAGCTGATTCAGCTATGGGGCACACCAGAATTGGATCTAATGGCGTCCCGTCAGAATGCTAAACTTCCTCGTTACGGGTCCAGGTCCCGGGATCCCAAGGCGGTACTGATAGATGCTCTAGCAGTGTCTTGGTCCTTCAATCTGGCCTATGTATTTCCACCGTTTCCTCTCCTCCCACGTCTGGTTGCCAGAATCAAGCAGGAGAGAGCTTCGGTGATTCTGATAGCGCCTGCATGGCCACGCAGGACTTGGTATGCAGACTTAGTGGACATGTCCTCGGTTCCACCGTGGACTCTGCCAATGAGGCGGGACCTTCTAATCCAAGGTCCGTTCACACATCCAAATCTAATTTCTCTGCGTCTGACTGCTTGGAGATTGAACGCCTGATTATATCAAATCGTGGTTTCTCTTGAGTCGGTCATTGATACCCTGATTCAGACTAGAAAGCCTGTCACCAGGAAGATCTATCATAAGATTTGGCGCAAATATCTTTATTGGTGTGAATCCAAAGGTTACTCGTGGAGTAAGATTAGGATTCCTAGAATATTGTCTTTTCTCCAAGAAGGTTTTTAGAAGGGATTATCAGCTAGTTCCCTAAAAGGGCAAATATCTGCTTTGTCTATTCTACTACACAAACGTCTGGCAGATGTCCCAGACGTTCAAGCATTTAGTCAGGCTTTGGTCAGAATTAAGCCTGTATTTAAGCCTGCTGCTCCGCCTTGGAGCCTAAACTTAGTCCTTAGAGTTCTTCAAGGGGTTCCGTTTGAACCTATGCATTCCATAGATATTAAGCTTCTATCTTGGAAAGTTTTGTTTTTAGTAGCTATCTCTTTGGCTCGAAGAGTTTCTGAGCTATCTGCTTTACAATGTGATTACCCTTACCTTGTTTTCCATGCAGATAAGGTGGTTTTGCGTACCAATCCTGGGTTTCTTCCTAAGGTTGTTTCTAATAAGAATATCAAGAGATTGTTGTTCCTTCACTGTGTCCTAATCCTTCATCAAAGAAGGAACGTCTGTTACACAATCTTGATGTGGTTCATGCTTTAAAGTTCTACTTATAAGCAACTAAAGATTTCCGTCAAACATCTTCATCATTGTTTATTCTGGTAAACGGAGAGGTCAAAGGGCTACGGCTACCTCTCTTTCCTTTTGGCTGAAAAGCATCATCAGTTTGGCCTATGAGACTGCTGGACAGCAGCCTCCTGAAAGAATTACTGCTCATTCTACTAGAGCTGTGGCTTCCACATGGGCTTTTAAAAATGAGGCTTCTGTTGAACAGATTTGTAAGGCGGCGACTTGGTCTTCGCTTTGTACTTTTTCCAAATTTTACAAATTCGATACTTTTGCTTCTTCGGAGGCTATTTTTGGGAGAGAGGTTCTACAAGCAGTAGTGCCTTCCGTTTAAGGTCCCTGTCTTGTCCCTCCCTTCATCCGTGTCCTAAAGCTTTGGTATTGGTATCCCATAAGTAAGGATGAATCCGTGGACTCGATACATCGAGAAAACATAATTTATGCTTACCTGATAAATTTATTTCTCTTGTGATGTATCGAGTCCACGGCCCGCCCTGTTTTTTAAGACAGGCATATATATTTTTATTTTAAAACTTTGTCACCACTGCACCCTATAGTTTCTCCTTTTTCTTCCTAGCCTTCGGTCGAATGACTGGGGGGTGGAGCTAAGGGAGGAGCTATATAGACAGCTCTGCTGTGGGTGCTCTTTTTGCCACTTCCTGTAGGGAAGGAGAATATCCCACAAGTAAGGATGAATCCGTGGACTCCATACATCACAAGAGAAATAAATTTATCAGGTAAGCATAAATTGTTTTTTTCCTCCTGATTTAGAAAGAGTATGCAATTGTAAACAACTTTCTAATTTACTTCAATTATCTATTTTGCTTCTTTCTTTTGATATCCTTTGTTGAAAAGCATATCTAGATAGGCTCAGAAGCTGCGGATTGGTAGCAGCACATAGATGCCTTGTGTGATTGGCTCTCCCATGTGCATTGCTATTGCTTAAACAAAAGATATCTAAAACATGAAGCAAATTACATAATAGAAGTAAATTGGAATGATGTTTAAAATTGTATTCTCTACTTGAATCATGAAAGAAAATTTTTGGTTTTAGTGTTCCTTTTAAGGGACACTAAACCCAATTTTTTTCTTTCATGATTTAGATAGAGCATGCAATTTTAAGCAACTTTCTAATTTACTCCTATTATCAATTTTTCTTTGTTCTCTTGCTATCTTTATTTGAAAAAAAGGCATCTAAGGTAAGGAGTCAGCCAATTTTTGGTTTAGAACTTGTTTATTGGTGCTCTCTAATCGGCAAGGACATCCCAGGTTGTGAACCAAAAATGGAACGGCTTCTAAACATACATTCTTGCTTTTCAAATAAAGATAGCAAGAGAATGAAGAAAAAATGCTAATAGGAGTAAATTAGAAAGTTGCTTAAAATTGCATGCTCTATCTGAATCGTGAAATAAAAAATTTGGGTTCATTGTCCCTTTAACCCTTTGAGTGCTAAGCACTTTCCCACCTGGGTGCTAAGGTTTTCTTAAAGGGTTTTTTATTTAATATTTTTAAAAATATTTTTTTTTACTTCTTTTTTTTTATTTATTTTAGATCCCCAAGACTTACAAGGTTAGGCGATTACCTTTCCAACGGTGGGTCTGTAGCTGCTTAGATGCCTGAGATACAGGCTTTTAAGCAGCATGCCCCCTGCTCCTATACTTAACATTGTTAATATTAAATAAAGTTGCACAGTGACGTCACCACACAAAACGGAAGCCCCGGCGATGCCTTTCATTATGCAGCACCGATCGCCGGGGTAGGAGCGGGTGGGAGCCCCCAGATCTCGCTTAAGTTGGGAGAGTGCTAGTGACGGCTCTGAGCCGTCATTAGCACCAGTGGGAAACTCTGTGATGGCTCAGAGCCGTCATTAGCACTCAATATATATGTATATATATTTTTTTAAACGGTAGTATTACCTGACCTAGCTAATATATTGTAACTACATTTTATTTTTTGATATTTTTTACTTCTGTTTTGCTTTGTTATACTAGTGCCCCTTTTACTCATGTCATGATAAACTCCCCCCCCCCCCAAAAAAAAAAGCAGTCTTCTGCTTTCATAAGTGAATGTGAACAAAGGCTGTTTGTTACAAATGCTTGTGTAGAGGGAAATAACAAACCTACGCCAGTAGTTCATTTAGTCCTGTCCAAGATAAACTGGACTGTATTATGTATGGTGTGTATGCTAATATAGAGATTGTACAAGGTCATGTGCAGCTCCGGCATTCAGTTGCTGTTAATAACCTGGTCTGTATCAGTTTTTAAAGCCGATTTAGAGCTTACGTAGCTGCTTCTGAGTGCTTGCTCACTGTGCATACACTGATACTCTACCACTTTCCATCTGCAACTCACAGTAACTGTTTTGTTACTTTTTATTTGCTTGTGGACCTTCTCTAGAGTTCTGTTTGCATATGAAATTGTAACCCCTTGTTTATTTCAATGTACAAAACAGTGATACCTTGATAGTAAGTTACAGAAACCTTTCAACCCATGACATTCTTGAGACTAAAACCATATGGAGGTTAGAATGACCTAGACTTCTTACCTTTGTTTTAAGGCATGTGTGATAATTCTTTGAGTCCTATCTATGTAATATGAAATATATAGGTTGCTCTAAGATATATATATATATATATCCTATATTATAAAAGGCCAAGTGTGTTTGTCTGAAGCCGTCATGTGCAGTAGAGACTGCACACGAGGACAAACACACCTGGCCTTCTAACTGTCTTCCCCCGGCGTCGCGTGTGGTGGAGTGGGTGTGGCTGACTGGCGGGCGTGGTGCGGGCGGGGCCCAGACGTGACTTGTGCATGACCGGGCGAGGCCGGACGTGCCATGGGCGGGGCCGAGCATGACGCGGGCGGAGCTAGGCGGGGCCAGGTGCCGTGTGTGTGGCTGTGCACAGTGAGTAAGACAGAGAGCTCTAAAAAGAAGGGGACAGAGAGCTCTAAAAAGAAGGGGATAGTGAGAGCAGAAGAGGGGGATAAAGAGAGGGGGGAGAGAGCGCAAAAGAGAGGGGGGAGAGAGCGCAAAAGAGAGGGGGGAGAGAGCGCAAAAGAGAGGGGGGAGAGAGCGCAAAAGAGAGGGGGGAGAGAGCGCAAAAGAGAGGGGGGAGAAAGAGAGGGGGGAGAAAGAGAGAGCAAAAGGGAGAGGGGAGAGAGCGTAAAAGGGAGAGGGGAGAGAGCGTAAAAGGGAGAGCAAAAGAGGGGAGAAAGAGAGAGCAACAGAGAGGGGAGAAAGAGAGAGCAAAAGAGAGGGGAGAAAGAGAGAGCAAAAGAGAGGGGAGAAAGAGAGAGAGAGAGCAAAAGAGAGGGGAGAAAGAGAGAGAGAGAGCAAAAGAGAGGGGAGAAAGAGAGAGCAAAAGAGAGGGGAGAAAGAGAGAGCAAAAGAGAGGGGAGAAAGAGAGAGCAAAAGAGAGGGGAGAAAGAGAGAGCAAAAGAGAGGGGAGAAAGAGAGAGCAAAAGAGAGGGGAGAAAGAGAGCAAAAGAGAGGGGAGAAAGAGAGAGAGAGAGAGAGCAAAAGAGAGGGGAGAAAGAGAGAGCAAAAGAGAGGGGAGAAAGAGAGAGCAAAAGAGAGGGGAGAAAGAGAGAGCAAAAGAGAGGGGAGAAAGAGAGAGCAAAAGAGAGGGGAGAAAGAGAGAGCAAAAGAGAGGGGAGAAAGAGAGAGCAAAAGAGAGGGGAGAAAGAGAGAGCAAAAGGGAGAGGGGGAGAGAGGTAGAGACACAGCAAAAGAGGGAGAAAGAGAGGGAATATAGAGAGAGAGCAAGGGGTGGGACCGCTGTACTGCAAAAAAATGGCCTGTGTACACACGGGCTTTAGGACTAGTGTATGTATGTATGTAAATTCAAAAAGTTAGGAGCCAGAAGAAAAAACAACAGGATCCGTGACTCCCTGGTTGTAGGATTTGTTATGTAATGGCAACAATAAGTTGCTCTGTTGTTGTCTCTAGTAATGTGCTAGTCTGATGTTCTTGGAAATGTATGTCATTTTTGTAGGATTTTAATTTGACATCCCTCTCTATTTATGCAGAATATCCAGCTTTATGACATTTGTAATGATACGTTTTAAATTGCTGAGATCTGTTGTCTAAAAATCACTGTTTGAATGGTTTCTATGGTAATAATATATGGCCCTGTGCAGAGTCTAAAATAGAAGTGGTTTATTAGTTGATTGCAGTCAAAATTACTGATATGTCAGACCTTTGGTAGAGTATGTCTTCAGTGATTGCTGTAGATGTGCTGTCTGGCTTTTTATTTTTTTAACTAGAGAAAGTATTTTATTTGTAAAAGAAAATAAAACCTATTTATGAGAATATTCTTAATTCTAGTAGTAGTGTCACTCTGCATTTTTTATAAAAAAGGGAACGTTATCAGCTACATATTGGACCAGAATTAATATCCAGTGTGTGATGGCAAACATGAGGTTAAAGGGACATAAGTCTCAGAGTGTGTTTAGCGGACGACTGGCGTTTACGGTTTTGTGCATGAGTTTGAAAGACAGTCAAGCAAGAACTCTGTGCCTGCACAACAGTAGTCACCTGTCTAGGTTTCAAGATCAGTGCCAGCTTTTTGCAATTTTCCTCTCTAAATGTATGTGAAGGCTAATAGACTTTTCTCATTGACTGCCACTACCCATCAAAATCCCCCAAGAATTGAGCCCTAAATAGAATTGAATTTCATGCATAACTGGAAACTGTATAAAGTATTATAAAGCTAAAGATCTGAAAATCAGTATTGGATGTTTACATTAGAGGACGCACGTGCGTGTGATAACAATATCTCCTCTCATTCTGCTCTTACTTGTTGCTTGCTTCACCTTACTTTTGTCTTGTTTTGGCTGAAACGGTCTGAATTCTCTGGTATTGATTTATAGATGCTTAATTGGATGACAGCTTTGCTCTTTTGGTACCGACCAGCCCAGTCATTTTTCTGGTTACTAATGATATTAGCTTAGAGCGGTTAGGTGCAGTACCACTTTCTGGCAATAGCCTATAAAGTTGTGTCAGAGAGGTCTGTCAGCTCTAATGTGACACTGGGGAGAGTGTGTGAGCATGAAGGGTTTATAGCACCCAGCCTCTGGCTACCATATCCCTATAGTTCTACAAGGGCATAAAGTGACACCAAATTAACCCCCAAATCCTGCCTGCACCACCCCAGATTTACTATGCTGCCACCACCCAAGAACTTTAGATAAGGGTGTCTTAGGGAACCCTTATTACATTCCAGTAATACTCCAAATGCAAATGCTGCAAAATTACCAATAACCCACACAATTAACAGTTTGGTAATATGATATCAACTGCTAGAAATAAGGTTGTATAGTTCAATCATTAAAGGACTATTAAACTTGACATTTTAACAAAGTATAAGATGTTTCATTATTGCAATATACATTTATTTATTTTTTTGCTGTAAAATACATAGAAAAAATTGTGCTTGTTTCACTTTCTCCCAGGGAGGTTTGTAAGCTTATGTTTACGTCCCCCCCCCCCCCAAGATTCTCAGCAGACGCATGTTTGTAAAGGATGGATTATCAGTATTGCATCAACAATTATGATAGGAGAAGCGTTATTTGCGATAGTAACTAAGTTGAATCGGTGCTAAACCAGGAAGAGACAATGGCAGGTTTCCCCAGTCTCTCTCAACTGCACATGTGCAAACAGAATTTCTGCATTAGCTGACTATTAGTTTGTGATAGGTTAGCATGGATTCTTTTGCTCTGGGGGACAGGGAAATCCATAAAATTAATAAACATAAAACAAATAAAATCAACAAAATGAAGCTGCTGTCTTCATTGCAAAATTATTCTCAGATATAAAGGTTTAAAATCATGTAGTTTACAATTTGTGTTTAGTGGTCCTTTAATATTTTAATAACAATAAGAGAAAATAAAGGTTACATGGTGATAAATTAAATAAAATTAAAAGGATATATAAAAAATGAATGCCAAATACAGTTCTTAAAATATAATGGGACTTAAAACAAAACACAGACCCTAGACTTACTCTTATATCATTGATAAACTTACAGCAGGCCTGATGTTGTTTAAAAGACATCCAGTGAAGTTCTCCTGAATCTGGCTGTATTCAACGATATCCCAGAACCTTTTCCCTTTGTCCAGCAAACCCAGCCCCCTTAATCGCATGACCAGTTTATGATACCCTGTTTATAAGGATCACTGAGTTTGTCCTTTAATGATGTTGCTTATCTCAAAATAGACTTTCAGCTAGTATATGCTCAACAGGGGTTAGATCAAGAGATCTCAAAGATGCTGGGATATCACACTACCTCTGCTGGATGATTATTCCAGGTATCCACTACCCCTCATAAGTGTATCATGACATTGTTTGTTGGTAAACATTGTGCCTTTTCTCCTCATTCCATAGAGAGGCCAACAAGTAAATTTAATAGTTTGGTTTAGGACATTTTGCAGCATTTTGGCATGTGGGGGGCAAATCAAAGTTTCTTCACAAAAAGAAGAGTTGTAGAATGTCCCTTTTTATAATTGTTTTCAAAAGATAGATAATGCCTTTACTACCCATTCCCCAGCTTTGCACGACTAACACCTCTAAATCTCTGCCTGTTTCTAAGGCCCTTCAGACATTGCACTCAATCCTGTGGAGTTATGCATGAGTCAGCACTGATTGACTAAAATACAAGTTTTCAAAAAGCCAAACTGAGATAAGGGGGCAGTCTGCAGAGGCATAGATACAAAGTAATCACAGAGGTAATTAATATAACAGTGTTGGTTATGCAAAATTGGGAATCGTTAATAAAGGGATTATCTATCTTTATAAACAAACATTTTTAAGTAGACTGTCCCTTTAAGGCATACTAGCTAGATCATATCTGAGTTGTCAGTTTGATGTAATGCTCTTCCGTGCTTCCTTTGAAAATATTTTTCTAGACTGTTGTTTTCTTTGGATATAACACAAAAGTTTTTGTTAATGCTTGTGTGTTTTCAAGAACACAAATTGGTTTTCCTGTATTATTTTTAACAGGATAGTATATTAGAAATGAGGTAGTTACTCTTGTAACTATCATTGCTTTATAACATTAGAAACAGTTAAAGAAAAGTGTAATGTTAGTTTAATAATGTAGTCAAATTGTTAATGATTTTAGTTTTACTTTTCTTCTTCTTTTGAATGATGAGTTACATTAAATATGTTCAAATCAAAATGTGGCATATTTATAGTGATATGATTAATATTCTTGTTGTTGTTACATTATTATTATTATTATTATTATTATTATTTTATCCCACATGTTTTTATTTTAACGTAATCTGTAGCTAGTAACCAAGCATATCAATTTCTCTTCATTTCTAAAATCCTAGAGAAAAGTGTTTGGTCAGTGGAAAAAAAAATCAATTTAAAAATATGGGTTAATCTTGTAGTCTGCATTTATTTTTAGATTTTAATAATAGTAATATGCCCAAACACAAGCACGGGCAGATAAATACAGGATTACCAACACAGGAAATAATTTATTTGGAATCTGTTAAATTTGTTATGTAACATACTTAAGGCTCTGAATACCCTTGCACTATTAGACTGTTGCATTCATAAATCTAGAGTAATTTTCAGTGGCAGCACTGACTGATTCAGGTTGGAAAATAAAAAGTTATCATTGATAGTCATTTTTTTTTTCTGCCAATAAAAAAAAACAAGAAAGATATTATAGTTCCATAGGTGGACAGGGGCACACCTCAGTACTTCCCCTGCAATCGCTGCAGTTTCCATTTTTTTTCTTCTTTATTTGTTTTTTGGTGGGGGTGTCATACGATAAACTAGTATTTCTGAGAAACATATTTTACATGTAAACCTTTGGGGGCATTTGAATCTGGCATCTTTCTATTAATACTGTCAAGTCACTTCACCTTCTGGATAATGCTGGATGTATGTGTGCACTGTATGTCTTGTTCAACTTGCTGACGGCCATGTCAGCTTCATTTGTGTTTGTTCAGATGATATCTATATTCTACTCATACAGCAAAATGAGTCAAAATTGCTTATAAAGTATAGCCAAAAAACATATATTTCCGTCTTAGACTCTCCTTGGCCCACTCAAGGTGAGTGTAGGAGAGAGAGATATTTTGAATAAAAATTTAATTAGACCTGTGCTTGACTAACTTTTTGCTATTTAAGAACCGCTCTAAAATTTTAGTCTTCATAAGTTTTTTTTTTTACTTCAGACTTAAAGGGACATGAAACCCATATTTCTTTTGTATAACGATAATAGTCCATAGGGCTCCATAACGTGGGATATAATTCCCACCACTAGGAGGAGGCCAATAATCCACACAAGCTTAAATTCCCTCCCACCTCTCCTTAGTTCCCTTTCCTCACCTTTACTTCCAACCCCTTTAACTGTCTATGATTAATCAGCGGTCAAATGATTATCTGCAATTGAAACTGCAGATTGCTCTGGACTTGTTTGTCCTTCTTTGACCCTAGGGGCATCCTTTCTTTGCCGATCTTTGGCTTTTGTGAGGATGGATGCCAGTTTTGCAGGCTGTGGCATGTTCTGGAATTCTTGAAGAGTGCAAGGAGTTTGGTTCCTTCTGGAGGCGAGGCTAGCAATCAACATTCTGGAACCCTAAGCAATTCTTCGGACCCGGCTCCTCTTAAGAGGAAAGATTTATCCGTTTCTAGTTGGACAATATCATGGTGATGGCCTACATAAATCATCAAGAAGATGGTGGTGGATGCTTTAGCAGTTCCTTGGTTTTACCAACCTGCTTATATCTTTCTGCCTCTAGTTCTACTTCCAAGAGTGATCTCCAAGATCATTATGCAACAATCGTATATGTTTCTGATAGCACCAGCGAGGCCTCACAGGTTTTGGTATGCGGATCTTGTCCGGATGTCCAGTTGCCAGCCTTGACCGGACCTTCTGTCTCAAGGGCCGTTTTTCCATCAGGATCTCAAATCGTTAAATTTGAAGGTATGGAAATTTAGTGCTTAGTCATATAGGTTTCTTTGACTCGGTGATTAATACTATGCTACAGGCTCGTAAGTCTGTTTCAAGGAAGATTTATTATTGATTTTTTGAAGACCTATATTTCATGGTGTATTGTCATAAATTTTCCTGGCATTCTTTTAGAATTCCTAGAATTTTACAGTTTCTTCAGGATGGGTTGGATAAAGGTTTATCTGCAAGTACTTTGAAGGGACAAATCTCTGCTCCTTCTGTTTTATTTCATAGAAAGATTGCTAAACTTACTGATATTCACTGTTTTTTGTTCAGGCTTTGATTTGTATCAAGCCTGTTAAATCAATCTCTCCTCCTTGGAGTCTTAATTTGGTTTTGAAGACTTTGCAGGCTCCTTCTTTTGAGCCTATGCATTCTTTGGATATTAAACTACTTTCTTGGAAGGTGTTGTTTCTTTTGGCTATCTCTTCAGCTAGAAGAGTTTCCGAATTGTCTGCTCTCTCTTGTGAGTCTCCTTTTCTGTTTTTTTCATCAGGATAAGGCTGTTTTGCAGACTTAGTTTAAATTTCTTCCTAAGGTTGTGAATTCTAACAATATTAGTAGGGAAATTGTTGTTCCTTCTTTGTGTCCTAATCCCAAGAATACTTTTGAAAGATCTTTACATTCTTTGGATGTTGTAAGAGCTTTGAAATATTATGTTGAAGCTACTAAAGATTTCAAGAAGACTTCTAGTCTATTTGTTGTCTTCTCTGGTTCTAGAAAAGGTCAGAAAGCTTCTGCAATTTCTTTGGCATCTTGGTTAAAGCTTTTGATTCATAAAGCTTATTTGGAGGCGGGACAGTCCCCGCCTCAGAGGATCACAGCTCATTCTACTAGATCAGTCTCCACTTCTTGGGCTTTTAAGAATGAAGCTTCAGTTGATCAGTTTTGCAAAGCAGCAACTTGGTCTTCTTTGCATACATTTACAAAATTTTACCATTTTGATGTATTTGCTTCTTCTGAAGCAGTTTTTGGTAGAAAAGTTCTTCAGGCAGCTGTTTCAGTTTGATTCTTCTGCTTATATTTTTAAGTTTTTTTTTTTTTTTTTTATATTTATGAGAAAAACTTAGTTTTTTTTTTTGTGGATTTTATTTTTTCAGCGGAGAATGGCTGTTTTTTATTTTATCCCTCCCTTTCTAGTGACTCTTCTGTGGACTTCCACATCTTAGGATTTTCTATCGCATATGTCACTAGCTCATGAAAACATAATTTATGTAAGAACTTACCTGATAAATTCATTTCTTTCATATTGGCAAGAGTCCATGAGACCCACCCTTTTTCCGGTGATTATGATTTTTTGTATAAAAGCACAATTATATTTCCAGTTCCTCTTTTTTGTATGCATTTTTACTCCTTTTTCTATCACCCAACTGCTTGGCTATTCGTTAAACTGAATTGTGGGTGTGGTGAGAGGTGTATTTATAAGCATTTTGAGGTTGGGGAAACTTTGCCCCTCTTGGTAGGATTGTATATCCCATACGTCACTAGCTCATGGACTCTTGCCAATATGAAAGAAATTAATTTATCAAGTTTTTACATAAATTATGTTTTTTTTTTATCAGGGTTTTTGATTCTCCCAAATATTCCGTAAATTTAATTTATTCATAACATTTTTGTAAGTTTTCCTTTTTCTATTGCTATCCTGCGGATTAGTTCCTATCCTGAATCTGTCTGTCTCTGGACATATAGTCATATTGATATATGGGAAGAGTTTAATATATAAAACATCCCAGAAATCCGCCTCTATCTGATTGGGACCATAAACATTACATAAAACATACCTTGTACCATTGCACTCCAACTCGATTATAAAATATCTACTATTTTTATCATAATCATATGATATAATAGTATATACCAATTTTTTAGTGAAGAGGAAAGCAACCCCTCTCTTACGTGTCCGACATGGGGTAGCTATAACGTCTCCCACCCAATTACACTTCAGCTTAGGGATTTCTTTTTTATTTAGATGGGTTTCTTGTAAGAAAACCACATCTGGTTTATATTGTTTAAGCAGTTTTAAAATAATACTCCTTTTAGCTGGGGAGGTAATCCCCCCCCCCCCCCCCAACATTCCATGAGAAAATTCAACATCTCCCTTTATTAACTAATGTACACTTCGAGCAAAGGTAAGCAGGGAGAGGAAAGAAAGAAAGAAAGAAAGAATAAACCCCATCTCTGACAAAACATAATAATTTAATACTGTATATACCTTGCGTTACTGTCACCTTAACTTAAAAATACCTTAATACAATCTTCAGGGTTCTTTCCCTTCAGGGTTCTTTCCCGGACCAAAGACTGCCTTGGTTTCCGCTTGTCCAGCCGCCCCTTCCACCGATTTAGCGGGTCTCGGGCTTATCAGCCTAAGGGTGCGGTAATTCCTCTGGGAACACAGGGTCCGTCTCATGGAGCATTTTTACCGCCAACCACTTAAATTTCAGCTTTTAGGTATACCTCCCAGACTCCTGGGTTTGTCAAGCCCTGATCTAAATTGTGTTTTACTGTTATCAGATCCTTTCCAGTTTCCATGGAAAGCTGTTGTATGATGAAGCAAATAATTTATGGGCTTTACTGAAATCCATTTTATGTGCAGCACAGATATGAGTTTTCTGTGTCCGTTTGTTTTTTGGTGTGTACATGTTCACTTCCTATCCCACTTTCATTACTTTGTATTCTGTTCAGTTGTTTCCTAATCTTGTTTCTTTTATACCAAACAATGCAAAACATGGATAACGGCTACATTAACAGAATAACAAATATCTATCAAAATAGGTACAGCATTATACCAATGGAAAAATACCCAGTCATAGTGATTGTGCATGTATAGCTATATTATATATATATATATATATATATATATATATATATATATATATATATATATATATATATATATATATATATATATATATATATATATATATATATATATATATATATATATATATAATGAACGTTCAGCTGGTCTTCCACATCTTAAAGGCATTTCTTTAAATCACCAATGAGCTTGTAGGATAAACTAATTAATTTCTATTATTTTCTCTTTGGACTCTTTTAAAGATTTTGCTTTTTTCTCCCCACCATATTCTTGTTATGTATCCTGTTTTATAGCATTGTGATAGTTTGTCTAAAGTGCAGTAATGTGCTTTAGAATTTATATGACCATAAAACTGACATTTTTCAGAGCTTGGCATATTTATATTAAATTTGGTAGACCACAGACAATTGAGGGACAAGAAACACATTTTTAGGAAAATGAAAAGGTGTTTTAAATGCAGAATAAAAGCATTTTGTTGTGCACTCTGGTTTGCTGCTGGAATGCTTCTGAGAAATGTTACCATATGCATGTGGGTCCCTTAAACGTACAAATTGAATAGATGCTTTTGATTGCTGTGAGGGTCAGGCAACTCTCAGTAACTAACTCAGATCTCTTGCTATATAGTATCAATATTTCTCATTAGACATAAAGTGTTTACTGGTGGAGTAGTTTTGATATAGGAAATCCTGTTTTATGTGCGTCACACTATGGATCTGTACTGTAAGTCATGGATAGATATTGACACAAGGGCGAGCAAAAATAATTGTGTATATAATCTTTAGGTGTTGCACACTGCTTGCTTATTTGAAGGATATACAGGTACAAATCCCTGATTGGGATTTCCAAAATCACAACCCATAGAAAGTCTGGCACTTTTGCAAGCACACAGCGAGATTAAAATTGCCCAGGACCACTTCAATATCTCTTCCTTCCTGGGTCCCTAACCAATGTGACTAAAAGTATTAGTACCCTTGCATTTTAAAGTATTGGTACCCTTCAATTTTAAGAGAGAAACACTAAAAAAGGCTGACTGGAGTTTGCCAAAATACATGTTGACAAGCCACAGCCCTTCTGGGAGAATGTCCTTTAGATGGACAAAACAAAAGTAGAGCTTTTTGGCAAATCACAACATCCCCATGTTTACAAAAGGAAAAATAAGTTTTCAAAGAAAAGAACAAGAAGTTTTTTTTCTACTGTGCAACATGTAGGAGGTTCAGTGATGTTTTGGGGTTGCTTTTCTGCCTCTGGCACTCAGTGCCTAGAATCTGGGCAGGACGAGATGAAATTAGAAGACTATTAAGGCAGTCTGGAGTGAAACATACTGCCCAGTGTCAGAGGTCATGGGTCCTCCAGCAGGATAATGACCTAAAACATACCTTAAAACGCACCCAAGCATGAATGAGAAGAAAACATAGAACAGTTATGGCCAGATCTGACAGCTGTGAAAAGAGCTGAAAAGGCACCCATCACACCTGAGAAGTGGAGCAGTTTGCTCAAGAATATATTATTGGGCCAAAATCCCAGTCAAAAAGTGTAGTGTAAAAATGTTATTCAGAGCTACAGAAAGTGCTTGATTGCAGTTATTGTCTCCAAAGAATGTGCTACAAAATATTAGGCTAAGGGCAACTATTTCTGTCTGTGCTATTCTCATTTGTTTTACGGTTTTAAAGTAATATGTAAACTCCTGAATTAAAAGTAAATTTTATGTTCTATTACTTTTGAAAGAGAGAATGTTTTTTTTTTACCAAATACGTTTTTCGGTTTTCACTTAGTTTGGAGAAAATTGGGCATTTTCTGATTAAAAACTGGAATGTTACCAATTTTTTTGGCCACGTCTGTATATATAATGCCATTTTCCACCCACCAGTAAGTCTGTCTTTTTTTCTTTGGTTTGGTTTTTGTGTTCACAAGTACAAATCTAGTTTCTTTTTATTAAAGATAACAAAAATATCTTATTTGTTATGCTGCATTATCTTTCTGAAGGTACGCTGTATATAAAATTATCGCAATTTATATTAAACTACCTTTTGGGGGCATGTATAAGCTGTATTGATATGTAAATATAGCTTAAATCTGTATTTGACAGATATGTCAAAAATCTTGGAGCCATGTATTGAGATATATACACCTGTTCAGGGTGGCATTATGAAGTAGCCAGGCCGGAGGGGGGGGGGGTATGAAGATCAGGCTGTACATCTTCTGTATAAATTCACGCACCCCTGGGTATACATGTACAAGAGCGGAGCTCCAGCCAACAGAACTATTGACGTCTGCAACTGCGAGCAATCGGGACTGTAGGTTTATAGTAGTGTGTTGTAGGGTGATCTGTTGCCAGGGATCGAGACTGATATACACAAATATAAGCTGTCCCTTTTTAACCAGCAGTATCACTGCTTTTTGAGGTGCCACAACTTGCAGCGAGATGTGAAACTGTAGTCAGTGCTCCATGTGAATCCCTACCCCCACTTACTCCTTGAAAGGATACAGCTGCACTGTGCTAAATTTTAGTTGTGGCTGGTGTCAACCTATTGGGAATAGTGAGGGTTACCCATAGTTGTCTTGGTGGCTCCAATTCAGGGTGCCAGGACCCAATTTTTGGTGCTCTGGTGCATGTTTTTTCTTTTTTTTTTTTTTTTTTTTTTTTTTTTCTTCCGAGCACTGGCCTAAATCGTATAAAATAGTTTGGTTACGCTTGGTTGCATCCCCTCTCCAAACTGTCCCATTTTACAGATAAAATGATACAAATATTCCAAAATCCAAACTGCTTCAAAATCTAAACCTTTTCTAGTCCCAAGCAGATTGGATAAAGGAATATATTCATATATATTTACAATCTGCTGCCCATCGCTGCATGACTTACCCCCTTCGCTGCGCTAGTTTTTATGCAGTGTCTCACATGAGAACAAGGCCCCCATTGGAGCCAATAGAAGCACGCTCTTGTGAGCGCAAAGCTTTTGTGCAATGTGAACGCGAGATTTAACGTTCATATTGCACCTTACTTGTACTACCAGCGCACATTTGCGTGCGCTGGTATTACGAAGTGGAACCCATACATCGCTTTTTGCCCTCCACTTATTATGTAGCTCTAAATAGGTTCTGGGAGAACACTGTATATATCGATAAGGTGTTTTTTTTTGCTTAGTAGCATTTCTAAAAATGTATTCTAAAAAGTCAGAAAGGTTAGAAACAAAATTACCAAAATGAATTTACAAGATTATACAATTCTGACACTTTCCAGCACTAGACAGGAAACTGCTGCATAGAAATTTGGTAAAAAATATATAAAAATCATAGCTAAAGTAACTTTAAAATAGAACAGAAATGTCACAATTACTTCAATAATATTACAAAGTGACATAACCCCCCCAAAAAAACATTATTTCAGAATTCATAGAGATCATTCAGTTTTAAAAAAACTTTCTAATTTACTTCTATTGTAAAATATTCTTGAAAAGAAGGGAGGTAAAACCAGAAGCATGCACATGTCTGGAGCACTATATGGAATGTTATCCGTTTGCAAGAACACTAGATGACGGAACTTTTTCCTGCCATGAGGTGGTCTAGATACCTACCTAGGTATCTCTTTAACAAAGGATAAAATGAGAACAAAGGAAATTTGCTGATAGAAGTAAATTGGCATTTTTTTTTAAGTCACAAGATTTTTTTGGGTTTCATATCCATTTAATTTCATATGAAGTGTATGTATATGTATTTGTATAGAGAGAGAGAGATCCATCCCGATCCCAGAGCTGGCTGGAATCTCCAGAATATACAGCAGGTCTACACAGGTAAGTGGCAAAAAAAATCAGCCTTTTATTAGAGAAAAATATGAATTGGCCTGTTGCCAAACGTTTCAGCTCACTCAAGAGCTTTCCTCAGTGGAGGCCCAAGTGAAGACATAAAGTGCATCGTGTTTGCTCTGGAGATTGATTCACACAGGTGGGTTTCATTTTTGTTTTATAAGGGTATATAAGGATGTTTTATTGCTATGCACTTTATGTCTACTTGGGCCTCCACTGAGGAAAGCTCCTGCGTGAGCTGAAACGTTTAGCAACAGGCCAATTCGTATTTTTGTCTAATAAAAGGCTGATTTTTTGCAACTTACCTGTGTTAGGCCTGCTGTATATTCTGGGGATTTCGGCCAGCTCTGGGATATAGTCTGGATCTCTGTATCAATGTTTAACAGTGCTCCAGGGAGTTG